>NC_057811.1:423192546-423358272 GCF_018294505.1 Triticum aestivum | reverse complement strand
CTCACAAGGGGCAGCCATGCCCCCTCCCTACAGGGAGTCCGAATTGGACTAGGGAGGGGGCGCGCCCCCCTTTCCTTCTCCTCTTCCTCTCCCTTCCTTCCTTCCTTCCCCTCCTAGTTGGACTAGGAAAGGGGGAGTCCTACTCCTACTAGGAGGACTCCTCCCCTCCTTGGCGCGCCCTAGGGCCAGCCGGCCTCCCCCTTGCTCCTTTATACAGGGGGGCAGGGGCACCCTAGAACACACAACAGACATTGTCTTAGCCGTGTGCGGTGCCCCCCTCCATAATCCTCCTCGGTCATATCATTGCAGTGCTTAGGCGAAGCGCTGCGCTGGTAGCTTCATCATCACCGTCATCACGCCGTCGTGCTGACGAAGCTCTCCCTCGACACTTAGCTGGATCAAGAGTTCATGGGACGTCACCGAGCCGAACGTGTGCAGATCGCGGAGGTGCCGTACTTTTGGTGCTAGGATCGGTCGGATCGTGAAGATGCACGACTACATCAACCGCGTTGTCATAACGCTTCCGCTTTCGGTCTATGAGGGTACGTGGACAACACTCTCCCCTCTTGTTGCTATGCATCACCATGATAGATCTTGCGTGTGCGTAGGATTTTTTTTTAAATTACTACGTTCCCCAACAGTGGTATCAGAGCCAGGTCTATGCGTAGATGTTATATGCACGAGTAGAACACAAGTGAGTTCTGGGTGATAATAGTCATACAACTTACTAGCATGTCATACTTTGATTCGGCGGTATTGTTGGATGAAGCGGCCCGGACCGACATTACGCGTACGCTTACACGAGACTGGTTCTACCGACGTGCTTCGCACACAGGTGGCTGGTGGGTGTCAGCTTCTCCAACTTTAGTTGAATCAAGTGTGGCTATGCCCGATCCTTGTTGAAGGTTAAAACAGCACATACTTGACGAAAAATCGTTGTGGTTTTGATGCGTAGGTAAGAACGGTTCTTGCTCAGCCCGTAGCAGCTACGTAAAACTTGCAACAATAAAGTAGAGGACGTCTAACTTGTTTTTGCAGGGCATGTTGTGATGTGATATGGTCAAGACATGATGCTAAATTTTATTGTATGAGGTGATCATGTTTTGTAACATAGTTATCGGCAACTGGCAGGAGCCATATGGTTGTCGCTTTATTGTATGAAATGCAATCGCCATGTAATTGCTTTACTTTATAACTAAGCGGTAGCGATAGTCGTAGAAGCAATAGTTGGCGAGACGACAACGATGCTACGATGCTACGATGGAGATCAAGGTGTCGCGCCGGTGATGATGGTGATCATGACGGTGCTTTGGAGATGGAGATCAAAGGCACAAGATGATGATGGCCATATCATATCACTTATATTGATTGCATGTGATGTTTATCCTTTATGCATCTTATTTTGCTTAGTTCGACGGTAGCATTATAAGATGATCTCTCACTCAATTTCAAGGTACAAGTGTTCTCCCTGAGTATACACCGTTGCGAAAGTTCGTCGTGCCGAGACACCACGTGATGATCGGGTATGATAAGCTCTATGTTCACATACAATGGGTGCAAGCCAGTTTTGCATACGTAGAATACTCGGGTTAAACTTCACGAGCCTAGCATATGCAGATATGGCCTCGGAACACTTAGACCAAAAGTTCGAGCATGAATCATATAGTAGATATGATAAACATAGAGATGTTCACCTTTGAAAACTACTCCATCTCACGTGATGATCGGACATGATTTAGTTGATTTGGATCATGTGATCAGTTAGATGATTAGAGGGATGTCTATGTAAGTGGGAATTCTTAAGTAATTTGATTAATTGAACTTTAATTTATCATGAACTTAGGACCTGATAGTATTTTGCATGTCTATGTTGTTGTAGATAGAAGGCCCGTGTTGTTGTTCCATTGAATTTTAATGCGTTTCTAGAGAAAGCTAAGTTGAAAGATGATGGTAGCAACTACACGGACTAGGTCCGTAACTTGAGGATTATCCTCATTGCTGCACAGAAGAATTACGTCCTGGAAGCACCGCTAGGTGCCAAACCCGTTGCAGGAGCAACGCCAGATGTTATGAACGTCTGGCAGAGCAAAGCTGATGACTACTCGATAGTTTGGTGTGCCATGCTTTACGACTTAGAACCGGGACTTCAACGACGTTTTGAACGTCATGGAGCATATGAGATGTTCTAGGAGTTGAAGTTAATATTACAAGCAAATGCCCGGATTGAGAGATATGAAGTCTCCAATAAAGTTCTACATCTGCAAAATGGAGGAGAATAGTTCTGTCAGTGAACATATACTCAAAATGTCTGGGTATAACTATCACTTGATTCAACTGGGAGTTAATCTTCCTGATGATAGTGTCATTGACAGAATTCTTCAATCACTGCCACCAAGCTACAAGAGCTTCATGATGAACTATAATATGCAAGGGATGGATAAGACAATTTCCGAGCTCTTCGCAATGCTAAAGGCTGCGGAGGTAGAAATCAAGAAGGAGCATCAAGTGTTGATGGTCAACAAGACCACCAGTTTAAAGAAAAGGGGTAAAGGGAAGAAGGGGAACTTCAAGAAGAACGTCAAGCAAGTTGCTGCTCAAGTGAAGAAGCCCAAGTCTGGACCTAAGCCTGAGACCGAGTGCTTCTACTGCAAAGGTACTGGTCACTGGAAGCGGAACTGCCCCAAGTATTTGGCGGATAAGAAGGATGGCAAGGTGAACAAAGGTATATGTGATATACATGTTATTGATGTGTACCTTACTAATGCTCGTAGTAGTGCCTGGGTATTTGATACTGGTTCTGTTGCTAGTATTTGCAACTCAAAACAGGGACTACAAATTAAGCGAAGATTGGCTAAGGACGAGGTGACGATGCGTGTGGGAAATGGTTCCAAAGTCGATGTGATCGCCGTCGGCATGCTACCTCTACATCTACCTTCAGAATTAGTATTAGACCCGAATAATTGTTATTTGGTGCTAGCATTAAGCATGAACATTATATCTGGATCTTGTTTGATGCAAGGCGGTTATTCATTTAAATCTGAGAATAATGGTTGTTCTATTTATATGAGTAATATCTTTTATGGTCATGCACCCTTAAAGAGTGGTCTATTTTTGTTGAATCTCGATAGTAGTGACACACATATTCATAATATTGAAGCCAAAAGATGCAGAGTTGATAATGATAGTGCAACCTATTTGTGGCACTGCCGTTTGGGTCATATTGGTGTAAAGCGCATGAAGAAACTCCATTCTGATGGACTTTTGGAATCACTTGGTACTTGCGAACCATGCCTCATGGGCAAGATGACTAAAACACCGTTCTCCGGAACAATGGAATGAGCAACAGATTTGTTGGAAATCATACATACTGATGTATGTGGTCTGATGAATGTTGAGGCTTGCGGCGGGTATCGTTATTTTCTCACCTTCACAGATGATTTGAGAAGATATGGGTATATCTACTTGATGAAGCATAAGTCTGAAACATTTGAAAAGTTCAAAGAATTTAAGAGTGAAGTGGAAAATCGTAACAAGAAAATAAAGTTTCTACAATCTGATCATGGAGGAGAATATTTGAGTTACGAGTTTGGTCTTCGTTTGATACAATGCGGAATAGTTTCGCAACTCACGCCACCCGGAACACCACAACGTAATGGTGTGTCCGAACGTTATTAGATATGGTGCGATCTATGATGTCTCTTTACTAATTTACCACTATCATTTTGGGGTTATGCTTTAGAGACGGCTGCATTCACGTTAAATAGGGCACCATCTAAATCCGTTGAGACAACACCTTATGAACTGTGGTTTGGCAAGAAACCCAAGTTGTCGTTTCTTAAAGTTTGGGGCTGCGATGCTTATATGAAAAAGCTTCAACCTGATAAGCTCGAACCCAAATCGGATAAATGTGTCTTCATAGGATACCCAAAGGAGAATGTTGGGTACACCTTCTATCACAGATCCGAAGGCAAGACATTCGTTGCTAAGAATGGATCCTTTCTAGAGAAGGAGTTTCTCTCGAAGAAGTGAGTGGGAGGAAAGTAGAACTTGATGAGGTAACTGTACCTGCTCCCTTATTTGAAAGTAGTTCATCACAGAAATCAGTTCCTGTGACTCCTACACCAATTAGTGAGGAAGCTAATGATGATGATCATATAACTTCAGACCAAGTTACTACTAAACCTTGTAGGTCAACCAGAGTAAGATCCGCACCAGAGTGCTACGGTAATCCTGTTCTGGAGGTCATGTTACTTGACCATGACGAACCTATGAACTATGAGGAAGCGATGATGAGCCCAGATTTCGAAAAAATGGCTTGGGGCCATGAAATCTGAGATGGGATCGATTTATGAGAACAAAGTGTGGACTTTGGTTGACTCCATCAAGAATAAATGGATCTTCAAGAAGAAGACTGACGCTGACAGTAATGTTACTGTCTACAAAGCTCGACTTGTTGCGGAAGGTTTTCGACAAGTTCAAGGAGTTGACTATGGTGAGACTTTCTCACTCGTAGCGATGCTTAAGTCCATCTGAATCATGTTAATTGCTGCATTTTATGATTATGAAATATGGCAAATCGATGTAAAGACTGCATTCCTGAATGGATTTCTGGAAGAAGAGTTGTATATGATGCAACCTGAAGGTTTTATTAATCCAAAGGATGCTAACAAAGTGTGTAAGCTCCAGCGATCCTTTTATGGACTGGTGCAAGCATCTCGGAGTTGGAATAAACTTTTTGATAGTGTGATCAAAGCATATGGTTTTATACAGGCTTTTGGAGAAGCCTGTATTTACAAGAAAGTGAGTGGGAGCTCTGTAGCATTTCTAATATTATATGTGGATGACATATTGTTGATTGGAAATGATATAGAATTTCTGGATATCATAAAAGGATACTTGAACAAGAGTTTTTCAATGAAAGACCTCGGTGAAGCTGCTTATATATTGGGCATCAAGATCTATAGAGATAGATCAAGATGCTTAATTGGACTTTCACAAAGCACATACCTTGATAAAGTTTTGAAGAAGTTCAAAATGGTCAAGCAAAGAAAGGGTTCTTGCCTGTGTTACAAGGTGTGAAGTTGAGTCAGACTCAATGCCCGACCACTGCAGAAGATAGAGAGAAAATGAAGGTCCTTCCCTATGCTTCAGCCATAGGTTCTATCATGTATGCAATGTTGTGTACCAGACCTGATGTGTGCCTTGCTATTAGTTTAGCAGGGAGGTACCAAAGTAATCCAGGAGTGGATCACTAGACAGCGGTCAAGAACATCCTGAAATACCTGAAAAGGACTAAGGATATGTTTCTCGTGTATGGAGGTGACAAAGAGCTCGTCATAAATGGTTACGTCGATGCAAGCTTTGGCACTGATCCGGATGACTCTAAGTCACAAACCAGATACGTATTTATATTGAACGGTGGAGCTATCAGTTGGTGCAGTTCTAAGCAAAGTGCCGTGGCGGGATCTACGTGTGAAGCGGAGTACATAGCTGCTTCGGAAGCAGCAAATGAAGGAGTCTGGATGAAGGAGTTCATATCCGATCTAGGTGTCATACCTAGTGCATCGGGTCTAATGAAAATCTTTTGTGACAATACTGGTACAATTGCCTTGGCAAAGGAATCCAGATTTCGCAAGAGGACCAAGCACATCAAGAGACGCTTCAATTCCATCCACGATCAAGTCAAGGAGGGAGACATAGAGATTTTCAAGATACATATGGATCTGAATGTTGCACACCAATTGACTAAGCCTCTCTCACGAGCAAAACATGATGAGCACCAAGACTCCATGGGTGTTAGAATCATTACTGTGTAATCTAGATTATTGACTCTAGTGCAAGTGGGAGACTGAAGGAAATATGCCCTAGAGGCAATAATAAAGTTGTTATTTATATTTCCTTATATCATGATAAATGTTTATTATTCATGCTAGAATTGTATTAAACGGAAACTTAGTACATGTGTGAATACATAGACAAACAGAGTGTCACTAGTATGCCTCTACTTGACTAGCTCGTTGAATCCAAGATGGTTAAGTTTCCTAGCCATAGACATGAGTTGTCATTTTATTAACGGGATCACATCATTAGAGAATGATGTGATTGACTTGACACATTCTGTTAGCCTAGCACTTGATCGTTTAGTTTATTTGCTATTGCTTTCTTCATGACTTATACATGTTCCTATGACTATGAGATTATGCAACTCCCGAATACCGGAGGAACACTTAGTGTGCTACCAAATGTCACAACGTAACTGGGTGATTATAAAGGTGCTCTACAGGTGTCTCCGATGATGTTTGTTGAGTTGGCATAGATCGAGAGGATTTGTCACTCCGATTGTCGGAGAGGTATCTCTGGGCCCTCTCGGTAATGCACATCACTATAAGACTTGCAAGCAATGTGGCTAACGAGTTAGTTGCGGGATGATGCATTACGGAACGAGTAAAGAGACTTGCCGGTAACGAGATTGAACTAGGTATTGAGATACCGACGATCGAATCTCGGGCAAGTAACATACTGATGACAAAGGGAACAATGTATGTCGTTATGCGGTTTGACCGATAAAGATCTTCATAGAATATGTGGGAGCCAATATGAACATCCAGGTTCCGCTATTGGTTATTGACCGGAGACGTGTCTCGGTCATGTCTACAAAGTTCTCGAACCTGTAGGGTCTGCACGCTTAACATTCGGTGACGATTGGTATTATGAGTTGATGTGTTTTGATGTAACGAAGGTAGTTCGGAGTCCCGGATATGATCACGGACATGACGAGGAGTCTCGAAATGGTCGACACATAAAGATTGATATATTGGACGACTATATTCGGACACCGGAAGTGTTCCGGGTGATTTCGGTGAAAACCGGAGTGCCGGAGGGTTACCGGACCCCCCCCGGGAAAGTTGGGCCTACATGGGCCATAGGGAAGAGGGGAGGCAGCCCACAAGGGGCAGCCGCGCCTGAGGGAGTCCTGGATTAGGGGGTCCTCGGACAGCCGGACTATATCCCTTGGCCGAACTGTTGGACGATGAAGATACAAGATTGAAGACTTCGTCCCATGTCCGGATGGGACTCTCCTTTGCGTGGAAGGCAAGCTTGGCAATTCGGACATGTAGATATCCTCCGTTGTAACTGACTTTGTGTAACCCTAGCCCCCTCCGGTGTCTATATAAACCGGAGGGTTTAGTCCGTAGAACAACAACAATCATAATCATAGGCTAGCTTCTAGGGTTTAGCCTCTACGATCTCGTGGTAGATCAACTCTTGTAATACTCATATCATCAAGATCAATCAAGCAGGAAAAAGTAGGGTATTACCTCCATCGAGAGGGCCCAAACCTGGGTAAACATTGTGTCCCCGGCCTCCTGTTACCATCCGCCTTAGACGCACAGTTCGGGACCCCCTACCCGAGATCCGCCGGTTTTGACACCGACATTGGTGCTTTCATTGAGAGTTCCACTGTGTCGTCACCATAAGGCTTGATGGCTCCTTTGATCATCAACAACGACGCGATCCAGGGTGAGGGTTTTCTCCCCGGACAGATCCTCGTATTCGGCGGCTTCGCACTGCGGGCCAACTCGCTTGGCCATCTGGAGCAGATCGAGAGTTACGCCCCTGGCCGTCAGGTCAGGTTTGGAAATTTAAACTATACTGCCAACATCCGCGAAGATTTGATCTTTGACGGATTCGAGCCTATATCAGGTGCGCCGCACGGTCACGACGAGCATGACCTAACTCTGCCGTCAGACGGTGTTCAGGAGATCACACCTGTGGCTACTCCGACCCTAAATCTGGAGCAGAGTGCGCCGTCCGAGGACGGGTGGATGGACCCCGCCACGGAGGCCGCACACTCAGTGGCGATAGAGCCGAATACTGATTTCACCTCCTATGAGACCTGTGTTGCCGGACACTTGGATTCGTCCCCGGCCACGGGCTCCGAACCGCCTGCGTCTGTACCTATCGAATCTAATTGGGCGCCGATCATGGAGTTTTCCTCCGTGGATATCTTTCAGCACTCGCCCCTGGGCGACGTGCTAAATTCATTAAGGTCTCTCTCCTTGTCAGGAGACCCTTGGCCGAACTATGCCCGGCTTGAGTGGGAAGCGGACGACGAAGAAATTCGTTCCCACCCACCACCCACTTAATAGCCACTGTCGACGACCTAATTGACATGCTCAATTTCGACTCCGAAGGCATCGACGGTATGGACGACGATGCATGAGAGGAACAGGAACCACCGCCCACAGGGCGCTGGACAGCCACTTCATCACACGATATATATATGGTGGATACACCCAAAGAAAACAATGATGAGGAACGAAAGGATGCAGCGAAGGATAGTTCCCTCGAGAAGCAACCAAAGCGACGACATAGACGCCGCTCCAAATCCCGCCTCGGCAAAAAACAGCGACAACAGCGCAGGGAAAAATAATACCCCGGTCTACTCCAAAGGAAACGACGACCACATAGATCCAGCGATAGAGCAGGATGAACCAGCGGATGGCGAACATAGTACGGAGCCGCCGTCCGATCACGGCGACGCCGAGGGTAAAGCTAATCAACCTGTCTCCGAAGAAGAAAACAGTCCGGACGATGATGCACACATCATCCCGGAAAGGCACTTGGAGCAAGAGAACCTCCAAAGAAGGCTTATTGCCACCACGAGGAGTCTAAAGAAGCAGAAGCAAAGGCTCAGGGCTGCACAAAATACACTCAACAGTAGATGGAACAAAGTGTTCGACACTGAAGAAAAGTACGTTGGCAGTCACCGCATGAAAAGCTATCCAAAGTGCAAGCTGCTGCCTGAATTCGATGACGAGCCTTTAGAGCCTATACAGCCGAAAAATAAAACGGCCGATCAGCCGGATCGACCACCCCGTGGCCGCGATAGGGCAGCTAACGATGTCCAAGCGAGACCCCATCCAAACCAAATCCGCCACTCGTTGGGCGAGAAGTATGCTAGCCATTGGCCTTACGTTCAGGATACTCCTTTCTGTCTTTGCGATGCATAAATGTTGATTTTCTACTCTCGGGGGTAGGTATGGGGGACTATCCCAAGGTATATACTTATACCAGATAGTACAAAATAACCCTGCGTAACCCGGATCGAATCAGAGTTCACGCCTCCCGCCCTGAACAAATAGAATAGGAGGCGTGGGCCACAGGTCGCACTTTTTGACTAGGGCTTCAGAAAGGTTGTAGTTTCACGAGGAGCCCATAAAGCGACGAATAACCAACCCACAATGAATAAGGAAGGTATAGTAATGCTGTGCATAAGTCAGCACACGATCTACGTGAGGACTTGCACAAAAAATCTGGTATGACCAGGTCCATCTACGGATCTAGGAAGCGAGCTCCGGCACAGAAGCAAAACCGAACACTACAACCGTCAGAATGCCATGACACATCCAAATAGAGGGGTGCCGCGCACCCCCTATGCTTCACCGATGAGGTGCTGGATCACGAATTTCCAGAGGGATTCAAACCCTGAACATAGAGGCATACGACGGAACGACAGACCCTGGGGTCTGGATTGAGGACTTTATCCTTCATATCCACATGGCTCGCGGAGATGATCTCCACGCCATCAAATACTTGCCCCTCAAGTTGAAGGGACCAGCTCGGCACTGGCTAAAGAGCCTCCCCGAAAACTCAATTGGAAGTTGGGAGGAGCTTGAGGATGCTTTCAGGGCTACTTTTCAAGGGACCTATGTCCGACCTCCGGATGTAGACGATTTAAGTCATATAATTCAACAGCCCCGAGAGTCAACCCGAAAGCTTTGGAACAAATTCCTCACTAAGAAGAATCAAATTGTTGACTGCCCGGACGTCGAAGCTTTAGCAGCTTTCAAACATAGTGTCCGGGACGAATGGCTCGCCAGACACCTCGGCCGGGAAAAACCGAGGACAATGGCAGCCCTAACAAGCCGTATGACCCGCTTTTGCGCGGGCGAAGATAGTTGGCTGGCCCGTAGCGGCACCAGCGACCCAGGCACATCCGAAGTTAGGGATGGCAATGGAAAACCACGATGCAATAAAAGTAAGCGTTGAAACAATGAAGACAGTCCAGATAACACGGCGGTAAACGCCGGATTCAGCGGCTTTCGATCCGGTCAACGGAAAAAGCCATTTAAAGGCAGCCGAGATGGACCGTCTAGCCTAAACAAGATTCTAGACAGATTATGTCAGATTCATGGCACCTCCGACAAACCTGCAAATCACACCAACAGAGAATGCTGGGTCTTCAAGCAGGCCGGCAAGCTAAACACCGAACACAAGGGGGGGGGGGAGAGACCAAGTGAAGACGAGGGTGAGCCTCGCCAGCAAAACACTGGGGGACAGAAAAAATTCCCACCAGAGGTCAAAACAGTGAACATGATTCACGTAACGAAGAGGAGGAGCAAATGTGTACTCCGAGATGTATGCGCCATGGAGCCCGTCACCCCCAAGTTCAACCCATGGTCGGTCTGCCCGATCACTTTCGATCACAGGGATCACCCGACTAGCATCCGGCACGGAGGATTGGCCACCTTCGTGCTAGACCCAATAATTGACGGATACCATCTCACCCGAGTCCTTATGGACGGCGGCAGTAGTCCTAATTTGATATATCAGGACACAGTCCGCAAAATGGGGATAGACCCGGCAAGAATCAGCCAAAGCAATACTACCTTTAAAGGAGTAATACCAGGCCAGAGGCCCGCTGTACAGGCTCTCTAGTACTAGAGGTTGTATTCGGTTCTCCCGACAACTTCCGAAGTGAAAAGTCAACCTTCGACATCGCTCCATTCCGAAGCGGCTATCGAGCACTACTCGGAAGAACGACCTTCGCTCGTTTTAACGCAGTACCGCACTATGCTTATCTTAAGCTTAAGATGCCCGGTCCACGTAGCATCATCATAATTAGCGGAAACACAGAGCGTTCCTTACGTGCGAAAGAATGTGTGGTGGTGTTAGCAGCTGAACACTGAACGACCTCTTCAACCAGAATAAATGATCGGTTGTCAAGACCGCGGACACGCCTAGACGAGTCCGGCGCACCACTGGCTGTAACAGCTCAGATAAACCTGAGGTTGGGTCGATGGATATACCCCCCATAGGTGGTGCTAGGGGCTTCCCGCATGTAAAAAGAACTACAGTTCAGCTTGCCCTTACTTAGGTTTAATTTTAATGGTTCATTAAGTATAACCAATTTTTTTTGCATGGAGACTTTCACCTGGGTTTTTCTCTTTTGCAGATGATCATCGTGCTACACCCTTCCAGGATACGGCACAACAGAGACACAGGCGCAGACGTGCAGCAGGGCCCCGTTCAAAGGTTTCTTTTTAGATTAAGACCCTGCGTAAACCTTTTTTACTGTCTCTTGTTGCTTCACACCCTCCGGATACTTAACACAACCGAGAGGGATGCTAGCATTATTCGCATTTCGCCACGTCAGACTAATGCACGTACCTGGAAATTCAGGGATCATTATCAAGGGCGTTACTCAGCCCGGCATATGTTGTAAAGTCCGAATACCTTAGGGAGTGTCCGGCGTCGCGAGTTTGTCCTTATATGCATCACCTCCAAATCATGTCTTTGGTCAATAGTTGGGTTTGCCTGGCTCCCGTGTTTTCCTACCTTATGTTCCGCTCTATCGGCTAAGGTGGCACCGGGAGAACTACTGCGATTGTGCCCTGGTTCATCTGGATGAGCACCTCAGTAGAGAAAGCCGAAAATTGACTATCATGATAAAGCGCGAGACCGGTCAACCACTCGATGACCCAGCGGAATCTTCGCGATTGCTCCGCATTAATGAAGGGCCGTTTCCTGGTCATGTATGTACGCGCCACGTATTCGAATGAGCGCGGAAGTACCAGGGGCTATATAGTAGGTCCACCGTCAAACTCCTATGGCTATGTGAAAGTGTTAAAGCTATATAGTCCGATTGCCTTGTTCGCCGCGCTCTCACCTCCTTAATGGACCAAGACGTTGGGTCAAGTGTGAATACGCGCTTTTTCGAACACCCCCGCATTATATGCGTGGGGGCAGAAGCCGACGACTACAAACTTTCAGGTTATATACATACATAAACGGCCGCACAGGAGGCATCATAATACTTTCAGGCAAAAGTATAAACATAGCCTTTATAATCCAAATAGCATTGTTTTTACAATTGGGATACATGTCACTCGAACATGATACTCTTCGAGCACTGAGCCTCTATTAAATGAGCACCTTCTAGGACTTCTTCAAAATAGTGCTCAGCCGAGACCTGGCCTATGGCCGAACCCCGGGTTGCAATAGCGGTGGCCTCCATCTCTGCCCAGTATCTCTTAACACGGGCAAGAGCCATCCGCGCACCCTCTATGCACGCCGAACTCTTTACAGCGTCGATATGCGGCACAACACCAAGGAATCGTTGCACTAAACCAAAATAACTATTCGGCCTTGGTCCCTCCGGCCAAAGGTGATCCACGACAGACCTCATGGCAAGTCCGGACAATCTATGGAGTTCAGCCCACTCGGCCATTTGTTCATTTAACAGCAGCGGACGCGTTGGAGCACTGAACTACGACCAGAACAACTTTTCCACTTCGTGATCTTTTTGATCCTTGAAAAACTCAGTCGCATCAGCAGCACTCGTTGCCAAGTCCGAATACGCGTCTGCAACACTCCATACCTGATCCAGAGGGGCGTACTTCGGATCTCCAAACTTCGACCGCAACAAAAAGGGCTTCCCAGCCATGATATCTCCGGCTTGACGAAGCTCCTCCTTCGCCGCTCTGATTTTAGAGCGGGCTTCCTTGGCTGCTACCATGGCTTTCTTCAGGTCCGCCGCTTTCGCCTGGCTTTCCTTTTCAAGAAGCTCATACCGGTCGGCGGCATCCTTCAGCTCAATAGCCATTTTGGCTATTTTATCTTCGCTCTGGCGATGAGCAGCCTGTTCGGCTTTTAACTCTTCGGCCGCCTTTAGGGCGGCCGCATCGCTTCTCCTGGCTTGCTCCTTGGCTCGGGCAAGCTCCGCCCGAAGGGTCTCCACGGCGGCAGCTCCATCTGCAGTCACAACATATTATAGATACTAGCATCATGCTCCTCTTAATATCCGTTGACCACCCGAAAATACATACCCTGTGCCTCGTCAAGCCGCTTGTTCACAAGCGTGATGTCGGCATCTGCCGCGTCAAGCTGCCTCCTCAGTTCGGCAAACTCAGCAGTCCGGCCAGCCACCGGACCCTCAGCCGCCAGCACACGAAAGCAGCATGATCATTACCTGGGACTATGATCCTCTGTTTGCCGCCTTTGGACAGCAACCAGAGTCTCAAGGGCTACTATCTGCATAGGGCACACCTAGCGTGTGCGGTACCGTCAAAAACTATATATATCACTTTACGTACCTCAAAGCCTCTTTGCAGGCTCATAAAAGCTTCATGCAACCCACTTTCGGCGGATGAAATCCTCTCAACCACCGTACCCATTAAAGTACGATGCGCCTATGAGATAGCCGCTTGCTCCAGAAGACCCATCAGTGCGTCCGGTTGTGCACCGGGCAGTCCCGGACTCTTTCTGTTGCTCTCCTTAGGAGCCGAATACTCCGGACTTCGGGTGGTCGAAGGGTTACCTTCCGTCCTTGGCGGATCAGGAGAAATCCTCCGTGACGACACCTCAGGGTCGTCCACCTCATGAGGCGGGGAGACAGGGGGAGGCATTTCACTCTCCATCATCTCCGGAAGAAGATTCCCCGAAGACGAACTATGTCGAGAAGGGCTACGATCCGAACTGCAAGACATACATCTCGGTTATTGTCCTCGGAGATGAAGTAGGATATATTTACCAAAAGTACTCTTGCTCACTTACAGCTCGGCGGAGGGCTGGTCCCCTTGCGGGCATTGTGCGGTAAGAAAGCCCTCCGGGGCAGGGCCCCCTGGCGAAGGTTTCTTCCCTCGTTTGGAAACCCTTGTTTCCAAGTCTTCAGAGGCGCTCCTTTTCCTTCCTTGGGGAGAGGGAATTTCAGATTCTTCTCCCCGATTATCCTCCTTCACGGAGACACTAATTCCCCCGGTTTGGATGAGTAATGCATGAGGCCCTCTTGCGGCTTCTTTATTCCTCCCTTTATCTTCCCCTGATGGCGCTTGATAAGGCGTGAGCTCAAGCATCATGGCTAGTACAGGATCCGGCGAACCTTCGGGAAGGGGGGCCGAACACCTGATCATCTTCGCCTTTTTTATCCAGTCCTGGTCAAAGAGCGACTTTTCAGAATGATGTTGTGATAACTAAAAAGACAGCGTGTTCGATCGCGGAATTACTTACATGGGTATCTGGACGATTGCAGTTTAGACCCGCATCCTCGGTGGTGTCCGGACACTTTATTCGTGATTCGAAGAATAATCCATACATCCCTTCGAGCGTCATGCCGAAGAATTGCTGAATAGTTCGAGGTCCTTCCGGGTTGAACTCCCACATACGGAGAGGTCGACGTTGACATGGCAGCACCCGACGAACTAGGATGACTTGCATTACCTTGACAAGGCTGACATCTCTCTTGAGGAGATCTCGGATGCGACTCTGCAATGTCGGCACGTCATTAACTGGCGAAGCTCTCCCTCGACACTCAGCTGGATCAAGAGTTCGTGGGACATCACCGAGCCGAACGTGTGCAGATCGCGGAGGTGCCGTACTTTCGGTGCTAGGATCGGTCGGATCGTGAAGACCTACGACTACATCAACCGCGTTGTCATAACGCTTCCGCTTTCGGTCTACGAGGGTACGTGGACAACACTCTCCCCTCTCATTGCTATGCATCACCATGATAGATTTTGCGTGTGCGTAGGAATTTTTTTGAAATTACTGCGTTCCCCAACAATAATAGGTAGGTATGGTGGCTGTTTTGAGGAAGGTATATGGTGGGTGTATGGTACCGGCGAAAGTTGCGCGACAAAAGAGAGGCTAGCAATGGTGGAAGGGTGAGAGTGCGTATAATCCATGGACTCAACATTAGTCATAAAGAACTCACATACTTATTGCAAAAATCTATTAGTTATCGAAACGAAGTACTACGCGCATGCTCCTAGGGGGATAGATTGGTAGGAAAAGACCATCGCTCGTCCCCGACCGCCACTCATAAGGAAGACAATCAATAAATAAATCATTCTCTGACTTCATCACATAACGGTTCACCATACGTGCATGCTATGAGAATCATAAACTTTAACACAAGTATTTCTACAATCCACAATTACTCACTAGCATGACTCTAATATCATTGTCCTCATATCTCAAAACAATCATAAGGAATCAAACTTCTCATAGTATTCAATGCACTTCATATGAAAGTTTTTATTATATCCCTCTTGGATGCCCATCATTTTAGGACTAAATTCATAACCTAAGCAAATTACCATGCTGTTTAGAGACTCTCAAAATGATATAAGTCAAGAATGAGAGTTCAACAATTTCTTCAAAATAAAACTACCGCCGTGCTCTGAAAGGATATAAGTGAAGCACTAGAGCAAATGACAAACTACTCCAAAAGATATAAGTGAAGATCAAAGAGTAGTCGAATAATTATGTAACTATGTGAAGACTTTCTAACATTTAAGATTTTCAGATCTTGGGATATTATTCATACAGCAAGAAAATCCTTATAGAATAAAATGACGCTCCAAGCAAAACACATATCATATGGTGAATAAAAATATAGCTCCAAGTAAGGTTACCGATGAACGAAGACGAAAGAGGGGATGCCATCCGGGGCATCCCCAAGCTTAGGTGCTTGGTTGTCCTTGAATATTACGTTGGGGTGCCTTGGGCATCACCAAGCTTAGGCTCTTGCCACTCCTTATTCCGTAGTCCATCAAAACTTCACCCAAAATTTGAAAACTTCACAACACAAAACTTAACAGAAAACTCGTAAGTTCCGTTAGTATAATAAAGAAAATCACCACTAAGGTACTGTTGTGAACTCATTCTAAATTTATATTTCAGTTATATCTACTGCATTCCAACTTCTCCATGGTTATACCCTCCGTTACTACCCATAGATTCATCGAAATAAGCAAACAACACAAGAAAAACAGAATCTATCAAAAACATAACAGTCTGTAGTAATCTGGAAACTTTCCATACTTCTGTAACTCCAAAAATCCAGAAACATTGGACAACCTGGGCAATTTGTATATCAATATACTGTAAAAAATTCAGAATTTTTCGACGCTCCTGTGATTTTTAACAATTCTGTGACTGGGTGCAAAAGTTTCTGCTTTTGCATAGAATCAAGTCAACTATCATCCACACTATCCCAAAGGCTTTACTTGGCACTTTATTGAAACAAAAGCTATAAAACATGATTAGTACAGTAGCTTAATCATGTGAACACACAAAAATAGTAGGTATAAGTATTGGATTGTCTCCCAACAAGCGCTTTTCTTTAATGCCTTTTTAGCTTGGCATGATGATTTCAATGATGCTCACATAAAAGATAAGAATTAAAACATAAAGAGAGCATCATGAAGCATATTACTAGCACATTTAAGCCTAACCCACTTCCTATGCATGGGGATATTGTGAGCAAACAACTTATGGGAACTGTTGGGGAACGTAGCATGCAATTTCAAAAAAAAAATCTACGCTCACGCAAGATCTATCTAGGAGATGCATAGCAACGAGAGGGGAAGAATGTGTCCACGTACCCTCGTAGGCCGAAAGCGGAAGCGTTTGACAATGCAGTTGATGTAGTCGAACTACTTCTAGATCCGACCGATCAAGCACCGAACGTACGGCACCTCCGAGTTCTGCACACGTTCAGCTCGATGACATCCCTCGTCCTCTTGAACCAGCAAAGGTGTCGAGGAAGAAGATGAGTTCCGTCAGCACAACGGCATGGTGGCAGTGATGGTGAAGTGATCCGCGCAAGGCTTCGCATAAGCACTACGAAGATATGACTGGAGGTGTAAACTGTGGAGGGGGGCGCCGCACGCGGCTAACGATTGTTGGTGTGTGTTCTAGGCACCCCCTCCCCACGTACATATAGGTGGGAGGGGGAGGGGAGCAGCCATGGGCCCCCCAAGTAGGAGGAATCCTACTTGGGGTCCTATCCCAATTCGCCCGCCATTCCTTATTTCATCGGAGAGGAAAAGGGAAGAGGGAAGGGAGGAAGGAAAGGGGGGGGGGCGAATCCTCTCTCCCTTGTCCAATTCGGCCTCCTGCCTAAGGGGGGGGGGGGCTCCACCCCTTTTGGGCTGGTGTGCTCCCCTCTTATGGCCCATAAGGCCCATTATTCCCCCGGGGGGTTCCGATAAACCCCCCGGTACTCCGATAAATACCCGATACTATCCGGAACACTTCGGGTGTCCGAATACTATCATCCTATATATCAATCTTTACCTCTCGACCATTTCGAGACTCCTCGTCATGTCCGTGATATCATCCGGGACTTCGAACAACATTCGGTCACCAAATCACATAACTCATATAATACTAAATCGTCATCGAACGTTAAGCGTGCGGACCCTACGGGTTCGAGAACTATGTAGACATGACCGAGACACCTCTCCGGTCTATAACCAATAGCGGAACCTGGATGCTCATATTGGCTCCTACATATTCTACGAAGATCTTTATTGGTCAAAGCGTAATGACAACATACGTTATTCCCTTTGTCATCGGTATGTTACTTGCCCGAGATTCGATCGTCGGTATCTTCATACCTAGTTCAATCTCGTTACCGGCAAGTCTCTTTACTCGTTCCGTAATACATCATCCCGCAACTAACTCATTAGCCACTTTGCTTGCAAGGCTTCTTATGATGTGTATTACCGAGAGAGCCCAGAGATACCTCTCCGATACTCGGAGTGACAAATCCTAATCTCGATCTATGCCAACCCAACAAACACCTTCGGAGATACCTGTAGAGCATCTTTATAATCACCCAGTTCTGTTGTGATGTTTGATAGCACACAAGGTATTCCTCCGGTATCCAGGAGTTGTATAATCTTATAGTCAAACGAATATGTATATTACATGAAGAAAGCAATGGCAATAAAACCGAATGATCAATATGCTAAGCTAACAGATGGGTCATGTCCATCACCTCATTCTCCTCATGATGTGATCCCGTTATCAAATGAAAACTCATGTCCATGGTCAGGAAACCTTAACCATCTTTGATTAACGAGCTAGTCAAGTAGATGTCACAGGACATAGTGTTTGTGTATGTATTCACACATGTATTAAGGTTTCCGATCAATACAATTCTAGCATGAATAATAAACATTTATCATGAATAAGGAAATATATAATAACAACTTTATTATTGCCTCTAGGGCATATTTCCTTTAGTCTCCCACTTGCACTAGAGTCAATAATCTAGATTACATTGTAATGATTCTAACACCCATGGAGTCTTGGTGCTGATCATGTTTTGCTCGTGGAAGAGGCTTAGTCAACGGGTCTGCCATATTCAGATCCGTATGTATTTTGCAAATCTCTATGTCTCCCTCCTTGACTTGATCACGGATGGAGTTGAAGTGTCTCTTGATGTGTTTGGTTCTTTTGTGAAATTTGGATTCCTTTGGCAAGGCAATTGCTCCAGTATTGTCACAAAAGATTTTCATTGGACCCGATGCACTAGGTATTACACCTAGATCGGATATGAACTCCTTCATCCAGACTCCTTCATTTGCTGCTTCCGAAGCAGCTATGTACTCTCCTTCACACGTAGATCCCGCCACGACGCTCTCCTTGGAACTGCACCAACTGACAACTCCACCATTCAATATAAATATGTATCCGGTTTGTGACTTAGAGTCATCCGAATCAGTGTCAAAGCTAGCATCGACGTAACCATTTATGACGAGCTCTTTGTCACCTGCATAAACGAGAAACATATCCTCAATTCTTTTCAGGTACTTCAGGATGTTCTTGACTGCTGTACATGATCCACTCCTGGATTACTTTGGTACCTCCCTCCTAAACTTATAGCAAGGCACACATCAGGTCTGGTACACAGCATAGCATACATGATAGAACCTATGGCTGAGGCATAGGGAATGACTTTCATTTTCTCTCTATCTCCTGAAGTGGCCGTGAATTGTGTCTGACTCAACTTCACACCTTGTAACACAAGCAAGAACCCTTTCTTTGACTGATCCATTTTGAAGTTCTTCAAAACTTTATCAAGGTATGTGCTTTGTGAAAGTCCAATTAAGCGTCTTGATCTATCTCTATAGATCTTGATGCCCAATATATAAGCAGCTTCACCGAGGTCTGTCATTGAAAAAATCTTATTCAAATATCCTTTTATGCTATCCAGAAATTCAACATCATTTCCAATCAACAATATGTCATCCACATATGATATTAGAAATGCTACAGAGCTCCCACTCACTTTCTTGTAAATACAGGCTTCTCCGAAAGTCTGTATGAAACCATATGCTCTGATCACCTCATCAAAGCATATATTCCAACTCCGAGATGCTTGCACCACTCCATAAATGGATCGCTGGATCTTGCACACTTTGTTAGCACCTTTAGGATCGACAAAACCTTCTGGTTGCATCATATACAACTCTTCTTTAAGAAATCCATTAAGGAATGCAGTTTTGACGTCCATTTGCCAGATTTCATAATCATAAAATGCGGTAATTGCTAACATGATTCGGATAGACTTAAGCATCACTACGGGTGAGAAAGTCTCATCGTAGTCAACTCCTTGAACTTGTCGAAAACCTTTTGCGACAAGTCGAGCTTTGTAGACAGTAACATTACCATCAGCATCAGTCTTCTTGAAGATCCATTTATTCTCTATGGTTCGCCGATCATCGGGCAAGTCAACCAAAGTCCACACTTTGTTCTCATACATGGATCCTATCTCAGATTTCATGGCCTCAAGCCATTTATCGGAATCTAGGCTCATCATCGCTTCTTCATAGTTTGTAGGTTCGTCATTGTCTAGTAACATGACTTCCATAACAGGATTACCGTACCACTCTGGTGTGGAACGTGCTCTAGTTGACCTACGGGGTTCGGTAGTAACTTGATCTGAAGTTTCATGATCATTATCATTAGCTTCCTATCTAGTTGGTGTAGGCATCACGGGAACGGTTTTCTGTGATGAGCTACTTTCCAATTCGAGAGAAGGTACAATTACCTCACCAAGTTCTAGTTTCCTCCCACTCACTTCTTTCGAGAGAAACTCCTTCTCTAGAAATTTTCCATTCTTGGCAACAAATATCTTGCCTTTGGATTTGTGGTAGAAGGTGTACCCAATTGTTTCCTTAGGGTATCCTATGAAGATGCACTTCTCCGATTTGGGTTCGAGCTTATCAAGCTGAAGCCTTTTGACGTAAGTGTCGCAACCCCAAACTTTAAGAAACGACAGCTTAGGTTTCTTGCCAAACCACAGTTCATACAGTGTCGTCTCAACGGATTTAGATGGTGCCCTATTTAACATGAATGCAGCTGTGTCTAATGCATAACCCCAAAACGATAGTGGTAAATCGGTAAGAGACATCATAGATCGCACCATATCTAATAAGTTACGACGTTCGGACACACACTACAAAAAAAAGACACATCCATGACATTTTGGGCCGAACGAAATTTCTTTCTGTCATACATATGACACTTCTATGACGATAATTGTGACAAAACCCGGTATCATCATAGATGTGGTGGGCTCCTACTTCTATGACAAAAAATCATGACAAAAAATGGGCTTTTCGTCCTTGGCGGGCCGGAGACACAGCTGCATGACATTCTTTGGGCCGTCCATGATGGAAAAAACCATGGTAGAAGCGAGGGCGAGGAAAATTTCAGGGAGTTCCCGGTTACGGTGGGAGGTCGGGGGCCGAGCGATGCGCGTTTCTCTCGTACACGTACGCGCGTGTGTGCGAGGCGTTGGGCTCTAACTGAACCCGAGCGATTGCACTGCAGGCTACGCGTTACTGAACTCGAGCGATCGATCGATGGCTGTTAACTGAACCCGATCGAGCGATTCCTTCGCTACTGCTGCTAACTGAAGCCAATTGATTGGATAAACAGTGAGCATTGCGGGGGGGGTTGGATGAACAGTGAGCGGTGGCGTTGCCTCTGGATGAACAGGACCCCGTGGTGTGGAGGGCTGGATGAATAGTAGACGGTGGAGGGGTGGTTGAACAGGACCCCGTGGTGCGGAGGGCTGGATGAACAGTAGACGGTGGAGGGGTGCCCGTGGAGGGGTGGTTGAACAGGACCCCGTGGTGTGGAGGGCTGGATGAACAGTAGACGGTGGAGGGGTGCCCGTGGAGAGGTGGTTGAACAGTAGCCGGTGGAGTAGCGCGCGGTGGAGGCTGGATGAATAGGAGCCCGTGGAGGCTGGAGGAGGTCGACGGTAGCCCGTGGAGGCTAGAGGAGGTCGACGGTGGAGATGAACAATATCCCGTGGAGTCCCGTTTTGCGGTACGCCACACCCCACCCGATCAACAGGACCCCCATTTCGACCGTAGCGCTCCAACACAAGTCCGTTTCCTCCGTTTTGTGGTACGCCACACCCTTCCGATCAACAGGACCCCCGTTTCGACCGTAGGAGGTCCGTTTCCTCCGTTTTGTGGCACGCCAGACCCCTCCCGATGAACAGGATCCCGTTTCGAACGTGGCCGGTCGAACACAAGGACGTTTCCTCCATTTTGCGGTATGCCAGGCCTCGTTTCCATCGCCTGTTCTGTCCAAGCCCTCCCGATGAACACGACCACGCATTCTGTTCCGACCCAGCCGGTTGGCTCCCACGCGTTCCGTTGCCTCCCGATGAACACGACGCATTCCGTTGCCTCCCCATGAACACGACGCATTCCGTTGCCTCCTCATGAACACGACGACGACGCTGTTTCTCCGTTCCGACCCGGCCATGTACACGAGCCCTGGCCATACGTATGCGCGAGTAGGCGTTCGAGACCCTGCCCGTATGTACGTACGTGGCCGTATTTTCTTTCTTACACCCTGCCGCTGTACGTACGTGTACATGCTACGTGCGCGCCTCTACTACGACACGTACGCGCCTCTACTACGACACGTGCGCACCTCTACATCGACCAGTATATATGTACGTACACGTTCGCGACCAGAATGACAACGCTACGTACGCTTCGACCAGGTGGGTCCCGACTGTCAAGCACTTCCTTGCCTGCGAAGATGTAGCTGGTGGGTCCCAGCAGTCAGGGGGGCGAATCGTTTTTTTTGCCCGGACGCACTTCCTTGTGTGCGAAGGTGTAGCTGCTGGGTCCCAGCAGTCAGGGGGGGAATCGTTTTGTTTTTTTGGCCCGGACGCACTTCCTTGCGTGCGAAGATGTAGCTGGTGGGTCCAAGCAGTCAGGGGGGCGAATCGTTTTTTTTCGGACGCACTTCCTTGCGTGCGAAGATGTAGCTGGTTGGTCCCAGCAGTCAGGGGGAAATGTTTTTTTCACGAAATACGGTGGCCCGTCCGGTGGGTCCTCGCTGTTAGGTGGAGGAATAATTATTTTGCGCGTAATAAGGAGGCACTTCCTTGCTGCGGCCGTGGACCCAGCTGTCAGCCTCTCCATGTACAGTCCACGTCCGATGGAAGCCATTCCTTGACCACGTTGACCACGCCGTGCCGAGAGCACCAGGGCGGTGGATGATGGCGAGGCCTAGGAAGGGGACGACGCGGAGCCGGGGAAGACGCGGCAGTGGATGCCCGCGCGTAGAGGAGTATGAGGGTTCACTCGATTGGCTGCGGTGTGAGGCTGCCGTCGCCGCAGAATAACATGGGGTGTGGGTGCGTAGAGGGATGGCTTGGCCAGCGGTGGGAGTAGTAGGGGGCGGTGAGGCCTCTGCGGCATCACAGCCGGCCACGGGCGGCAGGAGCAGGCGGCACGACCGGCGCTGCTTTGGGCGGCTGGAGCAAGAAGACCAGAGGTTGAAGAAGCACTACGGCCGTTGGATGGACATCGTACGGTTACTTGAGCTAGAAACATTCATATATTGACTAAAGTTGACAAAGGCCTCCGTCCCAGTCAACTTAGTAGGCCCACAAGTCAGCCTCCCACCAAGGTGGGTCCCAGCTAGCAGGGGGTATTTATTTTTTTGTGCGTAATAAGGAGGCACTTCCGGTGGGTCCGAGCTGACAGCGGGGGGAACGTTTTTTTCGCGAAATACGGTGGCCCATCCTGTGGGTCCCAGCAGTCAGGGGGAAACGTTTTTTCGTGAAATACTGGTGGCCCTTCCGGTGGGTCCCTGCTGTCAGGTGGAGGAATAATTATTTTCCGCGTAATAAGGAGGCACTTCCTTGCGGCTGCCGTAAACCCAGCTGTCAGCCTCTCCACGTACAGTACTCTTCCGATGGAAGTGGGTCGTTGACCACATTGACCACGCCGCGCCGAGAGCACCACGGCGGTGGACGACGGCGAGGCCTAGGAAGGGGACGACGCGGAGCCGGGGAAGACGCGACAGTGGAAGCCCGTGCGGAGAGGAGTACAAGGGTTCACCGGTTCAGCTGCGGTGTGAGGCTGCCGTCGCCGCAGAATAACAAGGGGTGTGGGTGAGTAGAGGGATGCCCTGGCCAGCGGTGGGAGTAGTAGGGGCGAGGCCTGCGCGGCAGCACAGCCGGCCACGGGAGGCGGGAGTAGGCGGTCCCGCCGGTGCTGCTTTGGCGGCTGGAGCAAGAAGATCAGAGATTGAAGAAACACGACGGCCGTTGGATTGACATCCAACGGTTACGTCTGCTAGAATCGTTTGTTGACGCATATAATAACTAAAAAAATCTTGCATACGCGTCAACTAAACAGGCCCACAAGTCAGACCACTCCCTCTTTTTTTAAATAATTTATATATAGCTCCTGGCAACTTCTTATGCAATTTATTGCAGTCGTTTTTTTTGGTTGGCCAGGGCCAATTTCGCATATTTCTGTGGGTTCCAAGCTATTTTTAATACCGAAATGTCGAGCCATATTTAAAGTACTTTGAAGATATATTTAAATTAGGTTAATGCCCAGTGAAATAGGAATCTGAAAATGTGAAAAAATTCAGAAATTATAAAGTAATTGCCAATTTGTCATCTGTTTTTATATTTACAACCCATTTCATATTACTTTCAAGATTTGCAGGCGTCTTGAAAGAGTTGCAGCCCATCAGCGCGTAGAAAAATAAGTAGGCCTGGATTGGGTATTCTTCAGAAAAAATGAACTGGGCTCATTTTCACAAAGAAAAAATAGCTGGGCTGGTCACATGGTGAACATAAAATATAAGCCTGGGCTAGACGGGCCACAGCCCAGTTCAAACCCTGCTCCGTCTCAACAATACCAAACAAAAAAAATACTGCTCGAGTAGCTACGTCCCAGGTGTCAGCCGATCCTGTGCTGTTCTCTTGTCTATTGACTATATACGCTCACAATGTCGTGGGTCCCAGATGTCAGGAAAACACTAGGAGGAAGCATTTTATTTTTCCATACACTGACGTGGTGGGCCCCTACTGTCATCCTCTCCACGTACTTCTGCCGATTCCTATTGTTTGTTGACCATGTTGACAACGCGAGAGGGCGGCGCCGCGGCGAGCGCACCAAAGCGCGTGGAGGACGTCGGCGTCAACGATTTAGGAGACGGTGGGGCGGCGATGCGTGCGCTGAGGCGCAGCCAGCCGTGGGAGGCGGAAGCAGGCGCCCTGCCGGCGCTGGTTTGGTTTTGGCGGCTGGAGGAAGACTGGACTGAAGAAACACGACATACTGTAAAAGCAGCAGGAGTACTTAACAACCTTAACTGAAACCAGCAGGGGCACTTAACAACCAAAGCTGAAAGCAACGTGGTCAATAAACAGGATATTCGCTTTAGAGCCATGGAAAAGCATGAACATAATCTTCTGTCCTATTCTCCAAGATGGACTGGCCTTCATTATTTGAGACCACCCATGAATAAGTATCTTTTCACCTCCAAGGGGAATTGAGTAGGTCGACATAAACATCATGTTGTGACCAAGCGCAAGTCTGACCCGACCATGGTCAGGCATCTGTATAGGAACAATAGAACACGGCAGTTCTTGTTTCAAGAAGATCACAGCTGTAAAACTGTGTATAAGCAATAGTTTATGAACAACATATATAACAGAAAACAGCTCGTACCATAAGTTTCTCGACACAGTTGGACCTGTTCAACGAGTGCAGCAGTGGCACACATATCCCACGTGGCCTTCCACCATTGAAACGCCCCACAAGGACCTCAAGACGATCAATAAAGTGTAGGAACTTGTGGATGTCGATCCAGTCAACTTCAATGCCATTAGTAACAGCCGAGTTATTACAGAGTAACAAACGAGCAGACTGCTTAACTCTGAAAAAACCTACACGTGCCACCAATTATAAGAAAATATTAGTTAGAAGTAGCATCTTCGTGAGAGATTCGTTGCTACTTCTAAAGTTAAATTGTGATTAGTTAGACAGAATAGGTGGACTAAGAAGTAATCGAGGCAACAAGCAAGAACCAGATACAAAACTAACATGGATGAAAAATTGATACGACGTCGGGGTGGAAGATCGCAGTGAAGATGAGACCAGGTTCTACTATTTCCATCAATATTCGTGCGCCAACTTTCAGTCCGTAACACTTGAGAAAGTTTATCCAAGTTCGGCCATAAAAAAAGCAGTGATCTTCTTGGTTCATGAACCCAACTCGGAACTTATATCCATGGCTTGTCTTCACTGTGACCATTAAACTAGTGTATTCAGTTATGGCAAGGCCGAGCATCTTGAGTACATGTGTTCTGCCAGAGCAAATAATACACTGCAGGAAAAATAATATGAGAACACAACATGTTCAAAAAAACCCCACCCTCCCGGATAGAAAAGAGGATTCTAGGAACATACTGTGCGCGTTTCAAAATGTCGTGTTAGCATGAGAAGGAACAAGTGTGGCGTCTCGCCGAGGGCGCAGAAACCTGTAGGGTACTCGCACTTTGGGCACTGCAAATGAAACACACTAGATTCAGTAGGAAGAAAAATGCATCAACGGCGGCGGGTGCCATCCTAGGATTACCTGCGACCAAGGGACTTGGATTTATCGGGGATGGATGAAGAATTTGTACCTGGTTCTCCCTAAGAAAACCCTATGCAATCGCCGAGAGGGGGTTTTCTCTGAACAAGCAGACGAGGGAGAAGGGGATTCAGGCCCAGTGAAATATTGCCGCTTCGTCCGTCCAGCTTACTGCTAAAGCTGGAAAGGGGGGGTTGTGATTTGACGGCTCATTGGGCATTACTGCGGCGCTACGACCGGGGTGTGTCTACCGTGAAGTTGTGCACTCTAATTTGTGCATATGGCACGTGGACCCCGTTGCCGGTTGCCCCACATATTAGCGAAAGGAAGTAGAAAGACAGGAGTAACTAGTTACACATAAATATATTTTTTGACAGAGAGATACTCCCTCTGTAAAGAAATATACAAATCTTTTATATCACAGGCTCACCTTGCCGAGAAATATACTCCCTCTGCAATGCACGGGCATTATGGGGGTTCAGCTTTTTTTATGGGGGTTCAGCTAAGAATATAATACTCAGATAGGCTCACGGTTCTGGACTTTGGGCCGCAGGCCGACCCTGCATGTTTGGGGGCCCATGTGTTCTACCTCAGCGCTTTTCATATTGCAAGCGATCGGTACGGCGCTGGTTTTAGATGCTGTCGCAAGGCGAATACACAAAATTGAATAAAGCACGGCAGCTATTGGAATGAAATCGAATGACAGTTCCTAACCAGCAATCAGAGTTGCAATTCTATCAACGATATACCATGTGATAAATAATACTGTCGTACTACTTATACACACAGGACACTTGTTTCACCATGCCAGATTATTACATCAAAATCTACCGGAGGATAGATCAGTTCGGTAGTTGCGTGCTGCTACTGAAGAATTTCAAAGTTGATTTGGACCAGCTCTCCTTGCCGAGAAAGTTTGATTTTGACATCATCCCCTACCGCAAGATATGATTTAGATTTGAACCTTGACCATCCTTTAGCATCAATCATCATGCGACCATCCTTCGTACTTACGGTATATTGAGCAGGTTCATTCACACAAAGGCTGCGCATGGTAAGAGAAACTTGGCCGCGGTCGCCCGGATTGTTGAATGACTCCCTCGTTGCTCTAGGAATTCTCTGTTTGCAAACAAGAAGACATACCCAAACAGTTAGATCAACACAGTGAATCATGTGAAACAACATGGAAAGAAAAAAGAACGAAGCACTTGGGCAGCCAATGCTTACCAAGAAGGTGGACATGTCGGTTTTGTAAGGACTTTGGTATATGAAGTGCGAACTGCAGCTCAGTCTTTTGCCGGTGCAACTGCACGGGCCGGAGCAGATGCAAGTGCAAGTGTTGGTGCAGGTGCCGAAGCCGCTGCTGCTGCCGGAGATGGTGCTCCTTGTAGAGCTGGTGCCGGTGTCGGAGCAGGTGCCGGTGTCGATGCCCGATCCTCTGGTAGATCAGACTGATCCGCTGACGCGGTCGGTGCCCAATCCTCAGCTAGATCAGACTGAGCTGCTGCCGCTGTCAGTGCTAGAGCAACTGCCAGTGCTCGATCTGTGCGAGACAGCGGCGATCGTGTCTGGTCTGCTATGATCAGCTTTCTAACTTGACATGGATCCGTGACCGTGATCCAGTTTTTTTCTTCATTTCTTTTAAACGCGAGAAGGACTAATTGTGGCGTTTTTGTTAAACCAAACTGCAGTTCATCATAGGGATTCAGCTTGTACTCAGACAACAGACTGATCCAATTTTTTCCAGTAATATAAGTGATGGACAGTGCCTTTGTTACTGACACGACATAAGAAGTGAAACCTGCAAAAATAGCCATCATAGAGCAAACCAAACGGTTTATTCTGTGATGAATGTCACATGGCAAAACCTGCATCGTAAAATTGCAGGAAAAGAAAGAAAACATGACATTAAATCAATAAGATTTAGACAGTAAATCAATAAGATTTACTTGATGTGACACGAGTGAATCCTTACCAGGAAATCACTATGTTAAAGTACTAAACAGAAGATTGATCGTCCAACTACGCGTGGCATGCAGGGGCCCCGCCTACTCCCACAAGCAGGACAGTCCAAAGGTCGTGACAAATCGTATGGACCGAACATCCATGGGACTGGAGATCCTGGTGGGTGCGATAAACCCTGCAATGCATACGGATATTGGAGTGTAACCATAATTGATAAACCGTCCTCACAAAAAATATGATCTGGATACTTCAAAATATACAGACTGAATTGAGTGGACACACATTAACATAGACATTAACATAGACCATTCACACACCAAAAGCGGCAGTACTAATAAACAATACAGGGTTCACAAACACAAATCAAGTACTGAACAATAGTACTTACTACAGACAAGAAAAGTTGCACTAACTAAACTCTGCAGACTATTTCTTGCCACCGACCTACGGGATGAACCCCGCATAACTGACTAGGCCATGGACTTCGTGTGAGATGTCTACATGCACCATCACCATCTTGTCAACCTTGGAGAACCTAACAGCGTGGTCTTTCCACTCATAAACATGATGATGAAGACAGGCCGCATCAGATTTGTTGGGAAGCTTTACAAGAACCACATCCTTCGTAATCGAAGGCACATCCAGGAAATTGTTGTGGTCAAGTACAGCCTCGAGAACACGCCTGACAACAATGCTATAGGAAAACACTAGTTCAGGCACATGGCGACAAGGACACAGCAGCTGGATAGTTCAGCAGTCGAACTCATCATCAGGTCTTCCAGTTCACACGGCATGACTTTGAGAACTTCATCTCCACCGCGGACCTGGTTCTAATTCAAACAAAAACCATATTTTATTACTACCTCCGTTCAGAAATATAAGATGATTTTCGATATTATACTCCATATATGACTACATATACGCACAGAAATGAGTGAACAAAGACACTAGAACATGTCTTCAAAGGCATGAGAGCAGAGGGATTACATGCAATATCCATAACACAAATTACTGAGGCAAATATACCCTCTTAAAAGGTAGCATTGATGTTCATAAAGTACTCCCTCTGTCCCAAAATTCTTGTCTTAGATTTGTCTAGATACGGATGTATCAAGTCACATTTTAGTATTAGATACATCCGTATCTAGACAAATCTAAGACAAGAAATTTGGGACAGAGGGAGTAGTTGAAAGTAATCTATAAGAAATCAGTGTCAACCTCTCGCATGTTTTGGTCAAAAGAGGAATTTAGAACCGTCATTTGGCACACTAAAATCACATGCAAGATCACCCAGAAAGTTGTACTACCAATACTAGTACTGCGTGTTAGATGAAAAAACACGATCAAGATCGAGAAAAAGATCGTCAACAAGAGACATTACCTGGACTTGCTTAATGAGGGATCCCGGAGAGGGGGGCTTGGACAGGGTGATGGCTTTGAGCTTGTCTGCGGTAGTCTCGGCGGGGTGCTTGCGCTTCTTCGTGCCATGAGCCTCGACGGTTTTGGCCAGAGCCATAGACATCACGTCGGGCGGTGCTCCGGCGTCCATCCAAGAGAGGAAGCTAAGAGAGAAGAGTGAAAGGAGGAACGAGATGAGGGAGAAGCAAAGCGAGTGGGGGTTTTCTTCAAGAGAGGAAGCTGAGAGAGAAGAGTGAAATGATGGTTGCTTCGTCCGTCCAACTTACTGCTGGAAAGGAGGGGGTTTTGTGATTTGACGGCTCATTGGGCATTACTGCGGCGGTTCGATCGGGGTAGTCTACCGTCACTCTACTACGGAGTAATTTAGTGCATGGCTGGTGGACCCAGGTGCTGGCTGTCCCACACGTCGGCGAAAGTGAGTAATTTAGTGCATGGCTGGAGGAGGATCCGCATGGTAGAGCGTGTCCACTGTTTTTCTGAAGAAAAAAATGATTACAGCAAGCGTTTCCACTCTTACGACGAAGGAGTGTGAAACACGGCAGCCACTTGAACATACACAGTGCTCCTACTACTAGGCATGTGCAATGGTTCATACGTCAGTACTGCACAATCTTGTTGCTAGTGTAGTAAGATATGAGGATAACAAATGATGTTGTGCGCATGTCAACTACTCCTATATGTAACATAGTACCGCTTTTTTGACTGTCCGGTCGAGAATGAACGGTGAGACCAATGTTAACAGAACTAGGTCCACAACACACGGAGAGTACGGTGCTACAGTACTCCACGAAACATGAACCATATGAAGCACGAATAGTGTTAGGCAGGGTGTATGAAGGGTGCACGGGATGGGAGCAAAAGTTCCCTTCTCGACCCACTTTTGGGTGTTTGGCAGAGTGCATGAAGGGTTCATGAGTCCACACTAGTAGGTTGACAAAAATACACAAAGAGGAAACAACTATATTGAGATGAGAATGCAACCAAACACACCCACACGCTTTGTGCTACAATGACTGATCTGCACCGTCTGAGTTTGATCCAACGGTCATGTTGCGCCGAGACATGGACATGCCCATGCAGAGGGCGCCTAAACACCACCGAAGTCCCTCTGCTTCTCGAGGCGCACGACGTTGGTGATGCAGGGTACAACCGCCCGCAGAGCCCGCTCCCGGTCGACGGGAGCCAGCTCGTCAAAGACGGCGTCCAATGGCACGAATGGATTCCGGTGACGGAGCCCTGAAAGGATTCGCCCGGCAACTGCAATGGCAGCCCGCAACCCCTCCTTGACCAGCTCAGCCCCCACCATCGTGCGGAGACGGCTCAGCTCCTCGGAGATATAGGTGAAGAAGGAGACCAGGTCAGGAAGCCGTAGCTCGTTGAAGTCGACCGGGTGGTCGAACGAGTTTAGCCCGACGACCGGCATCGTCGCGCTGGCACGACGGTAGGATCCACGCAGCCGCAACACGTGCGTGGCAACTTGGTTCACCAAGTGGCTGAGGCGATCCTGGACCTCGTCACGATCGGCCCACTCGCGCTCCAGCCGGATCCCCTGACAGCCTATCGTATCTCCCGTTTTCTGCAGCAACGCCGCCGACGCCTCAAGCATCTTTGTGGTGGACGGCTACCGCTTTTGAAGCTCCGTGAACTCCCGCACATAACGGAGGAGCATGGCACTCCTCTCCTCCTTGAGCTCACGGAGCTCCACGTCCTTGGCCCTGAGCTCCGCATCCTTGACATGGAGCTCCTGTGTCAGGCGCCTCACCTCAGACTCCGTGATCTGCTGCGCCGCCATGGCACCAGGTAGAAGCAATGAGGAGAGGAAGCAAAGGGGGCGAAACGGCTGAAAGGCAATGCAATCTACGCGAAGGCGGAGGGAGCGGGGAATCTTTTGGTTTTCACCACGGTAAAACACCAGTTGACGACTTCTCACATCAGGGAGCAGTGGGTTTTTACAGGCGGAGTCATCGTGACTAATTGCTGCCGCGCCTGCTCCCGTCAATCAAAAAATTAAAAATCCTGCCGCACCCAAACACATGAGCAACGCCGCGGTGGATATTTAAATTTACCTGCCAGCAAGTAGATAAAAAAAGGGTGAAAAAACAAATGTGGTGGCGGCCTAGCTAATCAGTCGAACTAGCCCAACTAGCTAGCCACCGTGCTTCACTGATGTACTCGGCGGGAAAGGTGGTCTTTCGTGATTTGACAACTCATTTACTTGCTTCAGCGCTACGACTGAGGAGGACCCAGAAAACGCGTGGCAGGACGTCCCACGTCAGGAAGAATATATGCGTGCACCACCCAGGAGGACCCCGAAACCGCGCGGTAGGGTGTGCCACGTCTCGGCACGGAGGAAAAATGTGCGTGTAAAAATATACTATATCAGACGTAGTACCTATGGTTCGACCTCGGGACCCAGCCAGTCGGTCGAAAACACCACACTAGCCACACAACTTCATCATGCAAACGTGGCACGGAGGATAGATGTGGTTAGCTCCGTCTCGACCAGCCACAACGTCTCTTGTTCTAGGCGATTCTTCTATTTTCGAAGCTTTTTTTAGTTGTAATAACACCACGGCAAGCTAGCGCCGCTCTTCGTGTGTGCCCGTGGAAAGGTTAGACGATGGAGAGAAGAGAGATTGAGATCGCAGACCTGGGACCCACCAGTAAGTGAGACAACGGTCATGCACGTGTTGACGAGGCACTCCCTCTACTCTACTCAACGCAAGTACTGTATAAAATCAAGTTATGGGACAAAGCCAACAACCGTTCATTTTTTCAGGCTATCGACTTATGCTTTGTAGTCCAGGTTGCCAGTTCGAATCTCATCTTTCAGATTTGTTAGTTTTAGGTCCAAATTTGATTAATGACAAGTGGGACCCCCGTGTGTTGTTCCGATATTTTAGTGTAGGATGGTTTTTTGAACAAACACTTTGCGCGGTTAGACAAGTAACGGCACGAGTTACACGTATTTTGCAAGTTTACGAACAAAAATGACAGCGGCATAGAATATCACATCCACCCCGCAGCTTAGATACTATGGTGATACGAGTTTTTACACCGTTGGAAGTGAGATCCAATGGCTTGGGAGTAGTCTTTGTAATTATGCGCAATTTCCAAACTCTCCTAAGGTTTTTTTTGCAAATAAACATTCAAGCCTCGTGTGTGCCGCTGCATCTTCGATCCAACGGCTCCCCGGTGCTCATATTAGGTGCTCCCCGTAGCTTAATTACCCGCTACGGTGATATGAGCATCTAGGTCGTATGATCAGTGATCAGATGGCACATGCGTAGTACTTGTACTTTCTGCGCATTTCCCAAACTCTATTAGTCGTATATTGCAAAAACATTCAAACCTCCTACTGTGGGCTGTTAGATCTCAGTGAACTCGTATCACCATAGAATCTATGGTGCGGGAGCACCTCATACTCTCCCGTGCGAGAAAACATAAGGTGCTATCGCAGCTTGGATGCTACGGTGATACGAGCTTGGAGGTCGTTTGATCTGAGATCCAGTGGCATCTGAGCAGTCTTTGTGCTTGTAAGCAGCGGCCGAACTCTTTTGGGGCTTTTTTGCAAAAAACCATTCGAACCACCGAGGAGGTGTTGGGTCACAAATCCAACGCCTCCGAAGAGCTTGTATCACCAAAGCATCTAAGGTGTGGTAGCACATGATATTCTTACATACAGGAGAATATGATGTCCTCCTTCATCTTAGATGCTATGGTGATACGAGCTTCTAGGTCGTTGGATATGGGATCAAAGGGCATCTAAGTAGTTTTTGTACAAATTGTGTGCAATTCTCAAACTCATCAAGGTTTCCTGCAAAAATATTAAGACACGTCATGTGAGCTGCTATATCTCAGATCTACAAGCTCCAAGCAACTCGTATCAGCATATAGCATCTAAGGTATGGGGGCACATGATATTCTCCCGGGGAGGAGGGGTGGGGGGTGCACAACCAATCGGTGGTTGGGAGGGTGGGGACAAATATAATCTAAACAACCCTAAACAGAGCTCCACAATTTTATCTAAGGTCGAGGGGTTGACCCCTGACAATCACAGCTCCGCCTAAACACAACATTTGCATGTACTGTAGTACTAGACTTAATATTCATGTTTCAGTTTCATGTTCATTTTAAATATTGAACTGAGGACCATGGATGTCTTACATTTTACTCCCTTCGTTCCTAAATATTAATCTTTTTAGAGGCTTCAAATGGACTGGCACATACGGATGTATATAGACATATTTTAGAGTCTAGATTCACTCATTTTGCTCCGTATGTAGTCACTTGTTGAACTCTCTAAAAGACTAATATTTAGGAATAGAAGGAGTATTTTTGAATTCATGTCATACATGCATGGTTTGGAAAAATATATGCACTATACTTATTGGATTGTTGTTGTGTTCGTGCGTGTGTGTCTCTGTGTGTGTGTGTGTGTGTGGTCATATGCTTGATACATACAAAGTTTTCTCACCTCCATATTGTTCATCTTTTAAATTTGAATTTGCATTGGAAAACTTACTAGGGATACCATGAAATGTGAAATCCACGTTGAGATCACTATATCACAAACTCACTCTAATTCAATAACTCGTCATAAATCAATTACCACGTTGAGATTAGTATTTGCAAGGAAAATACGGGTATTGTAATACACATAGATTCGTTTGGCAATTTAAAAGGTTCCTTTCGTATTCTCGAATGGTAGGACCCAACGGCATACCAGCCAGACCTTGGCTCGTGTTGATCCTAAAAAAACCGGGCTCGTGACCTTCGGTGGCGTGCATGGTACGCACATTAGGCAACCCCAACCAGTCGAGCCTCAGCGTTTCAAGTCGAAATATCTGGCGGCCAGAATTCCAGCCCTAGGAAATTCCCCTCATGTCCCCTGTCCATAATGAAGTACCGATGAACAACGGAGGGATGCTTTAGTAACTAGACAATGTTACCTACCGTGCCGAGCACGGTTCAATTCCCTCGGTCGCCTCTCGTCAAGGTCACCCGTCAACTGCATTGCCTAGTACTACTACTACTACACCAGAATGAGCACAAAATTAAGCCCGTTTGTTCGTGCGTAGTACTTGAGTTAATATATTAGGCAATGCACTGGTACAGAGGGATTATCCTTTTACTCTGCGTATATAACTTGTCTGAAGTCTAACTAAGAAAAATGTTTGACCAAATCCTTTCTTAAGAAATACAACAGGACAGATGTACGGCTTGAAAATTTGTTGCATGATGCAGGTTATGATATTGTTTCGAATCCTGGATCTTAAATTCAGAAAATCCAAAAGTGAGCATAAATTCTTGAAACTAAGCATGGTCACGTGATATGGCACAAATATTACTTCGTAAGTTTTTTCTTCAATTTGAGACAAGCTGCTTATGACAAGTTGTACAAATGAAGAGCCAAGGTATTTTGGAACAAAGACCTGTCACGTTAAGGCGAACGCTTTCACTATTGAAACCGTGGGCGTTTACGTGCCGCCACGAGTCCCCGCTTCTCATCGGCAGGTGCCGTCCGAGCAAGTGTGTGAGTCGACGGGAGGCATGCGAGCAGACCGCTGCGCCGGCTGTCAGGGAGGCGTGTGAGCAGACCGCTGTGCAGGCTCACCGGAGGCGAGCCCTTTGACCAGGCTCCGCCGCCCACCGTCGTCCCAACTGCTCCCACTTTTAATGTCGCCGGCGCCGCAGTTTAAAATCAACCCCGCACTACCCGGTATCGCTACAATCCTCTCTCTTCCTCTTCAATTCTCCTGTCGTCTACCTCCAACTAGCCTGACCTAAACGTACGCCATGCCGCATCACGATGGTCTGCCCTTAGTGTTCCAGTTTCCTGAGGAAGACACCCAGCCGGAGTCTCAAGAACATAAGGCGCTTTGGGACGAGCTTGAACTGGCCTTGCGGGAAGACGCCGCGCCTGTCCCCGCTCCCGTTCCGGCTCCCGTCGCCCCGACTGCGCCAGCGCCCATCCCCGTGGCATTGATGGGCTGGGAGCCGCACATTGTCGCCGAGCTTGATCCCACAGGGTTCCACAAGGTCCCCGCCAACTTTCACGCCCGTGCACCTGCCAGCGCATGCGCCTGCGCGTGCACTGACGCGCACGCCCGTGCCGATGCCCGTGCACCTGCCAGCGCATGCGCCTGCGGTGCACTGACGTGCGCGCCCGTGCCGGTGCCCGTGCACAGGAATGTCTCCGCTGCGCCGTTGATAGGGCCTGTCCCCGCGCGGGTGCCAGTGCCCCCTCAGCGGCATGGATGGCCGCCGTCGACCGCTTCCTTGCACCAACGCCAGTCGCCTCCTCCCGCCAGTTGACTCGCTCCGAAGTCCAGAACATTTTGGCCTTCCTTGAAGCTAGGCCAACGTCCAGGAGTACGCCAACAACGGCGCAAGACGCCGCCGTCGCCGTCGGTCAGTGGCCCGACGACACACAGAGCACGGCAGAGGAGCCGCTTCCCACCGCGAGACGCCCCCGCCGCCGCGTAATCTAAATTTGCCATGAAAAACGTTCGGATTGCCATGCTTAAAATCCGAACGTTTATCATTTCCGTTTATTTTATATCGATCGTCGTATAATTTAAAGTCGGAGTCAGACTGAACGAAATGTATGGTTTGATCGATTGAATGTTCTGCTAGAGCCGTATCAAATTAAATATAAAACGTCATCAAGCCACATGTATTCCTTGTCATCCAACGACCTAGACTGCTTCAATGTCGAGCGCTCAACACGTTTAGCGTGCAGTTAATTTCATGCCAAAAATAGTGCTAATCACATGACAACACGCAAATAATATCCTAGTAGTTAATATCCGCATGCACTTAATATACTTCCAAATTAACGTGCATTGCACGTACACACTGACTAGTGCTGCTAGTACGTGAAACTGGTGCCGTGACTTGTGAACGCGTCCAGATATGGTCAACGGCAACATCGCCCGCGAGTTCTTCCTGTTTGCCCGTGCGTCTAAACGCAGAAGGGGAGGAGAGAGAGAGCACACATGGAACCCACCAGTAAGTGAAGGCGAATAGTACTAAAAATAATATTACATGTTATCCATTAATTAGGCTGTGGTAATATAAAAACATTATGTGAACAAAGGGGGTACAACAAACATTGCTATTCTACGTATGTTGCCTATTGACGTGCGCTTGAAGGCCCGGTCGCATGTTCGATCCTCGTCCTTTATTTTTTAATTTGTATATGGGTCCAAATTTGTTTCATGACATGTGGGCCCCTCGGTGTGTAGTTTGTAGCACTTTAATTTGTGGGTCGAAATTTGTTCCATTCCAAGTGGACTATCGGTGTGTAGTTTTGTAGCTTATTTATAATAATTAAAGAGAACAACATAGTTTTTTCAATAATACCATGGTGCGACGTTGAAGGCGAGAAAGGACGTGCGAGAGAGCGATGACCGAGCCAGAGGGAAATCAACTAGGGGAGTTGCGTGGGTTGCAACGGTGTTTGGAGTAGTTGTGGGCCGAATGCTACGAAAATATAATCTAAACCGACCGGAATAAATGCCTACACAAATTAATCCAAGGTTGGAGTGCCCCTCGCAATGTAAATAGCTCCGCTTTGCGAGGGATGGAGAGGTAGTAGCTTCAACGCGTGGAAGATACGGTGTGAGAAAGCGAGGTCAATCGAGAGACATATAGATAGAGAGACAAAGTGAGTGTGGTCCGACATTCATTGAACAAATATATATGCTCTGGAGAGATATTGTCCGATTGAGCTTTTTGGCAAGGGTGAGGGCTGTAAGATAGAGCTTGAGAGATGATCCAGTCACAGACGTGTAGATATATTTTGTGCGTGGGAGGAAGCAAGGTCAACCGATCACATAGGGTCGCCGTGCGATCGAAAGAGTGAGACGGGTTGGAGAGAGTGACCTAGATAGACGATGTGCGTGAGAGAGTATACAATGTGAATAGGTCGAATTGGGCTCAAACATGGTGATATATCATTTTTGTCCGAGAAAGAGCGAGGTCAATCGAGACATACGGAGAGAGAGAGAGGGAGAGAGAGATTGAGTGAGCGTGGCCCACCATGAGGTCGAAAGAGTGGCGGCGGCTTGGATGGACTGACCTAGATAGACAATCTGCGTGAGAGAGTATAGAGTGTGTCGATCGAGGCCCGAACAGGGAGATATATCATTTGTGTGTGAAAGAAAACGAGGTTAAACGAGACTCAGATAAAGAGAGCGAGATTGAGCGAGTGTGGCCCGCCGTGCGGAAGAAAGAGTGAGACAGTCTCGAGGGAGTGACCTAGATATACAACGTGCGTGTGTGCGCACGAGAGGTTGGGGGGCTAGATAGGCAATGCATGTATTTAGCGCGAGAGGGTGAGAGGGAGAGGGGGGAGAGAGAGAGAGCTCGGCATGGGGTGCAATGGCGGGTGTGTGAGGTAAATACATTTGGTAACAGAGTGGAAAAAGGGGTTGTGTAGTTGAGAGACTTAGAGATCGAAACATGGAGAGAAAGAATGAACGTGTGTTGGAAACCGATAGCTTCCTAAGGTGGTTAGGAGAGGAAGATTGACCGATACAGGAAGTATGTAGCGTTTGTGCGGGGGGGGGGGGGGGCTAAAAACAACATTTGAATGTACATAGTACGAGACTTAATATCGATGTTTCAATTCGGTGTACATTGTAAGATTTGAACCGAGGACCAGGCATACGGGTAATTATTTCGAATTCGTGCCATACTAAGTTTCGAAAAGTTGACATTGACTCAGTTTGTTGTGCTATTTTGTAGGTCATATGTTTGAATCCATCCAAAAGTTTTCTCACTACCATGGTGTTCATCATATACATATGAATTTGTATTAAAAAAGTAGCGTGGATACAGTGAAATGCGAAATCCACGTTAGAATTGGAGATCGCTACGTGACACACACTCTAATTCAAATAACTAACTACGTGACACACACTCTAATTCAAATAACTAATTATGTGACACACACTCTAATCCACGTTAGCGTGGGTACCGTTTCGATTTTTTTTCAAATAACTCCTCATTAATTAATTTATAGTACTCCCTCTGTTCACTTTTATAAGACCTTGAAGACATTTCAGACAATGTGCAAAACAGTTCATTTTAAGTTGTCTGAAACGACTTACAAAAGTGAACGGATGGAGTATCTCGTTTCGAATGACTAATTATTGCAAGGAAAACACGGGCATGGTAATACATACAGATTCGTTTGCAAATGAAAGAAGATTCGTTTGCATTCTCAAATGTAGGCGCACCAGGCAGACCAGGGTCGTGTCGGGGTGGACGCTGCTTCGGTGCCTTAAAGGCAACTGCCTTTGGGTCACTGACATGTGGGCCAGCCACCTGTTGGGCCCACATGTCATGGACACAAAGGCAGGTGCCTTAAGGCACCGAAGCATAGTCCTGTCGGGGTGGTCGCGTGTGTCGGACGGACGCGTAGCACCCAGCCACCCACCCCCCTCCCCCCAAAAAAGGACGACGACAATATAAGTTCGCGCTTCCATGTTTCGGATTGAAATATCTGGCGGCCCCAATTCCAGCCCTGCAAAATCTCTCTTCTCCACCGTCCCCTTCCGCGCCCAGATTGCTCAAATCCCTAATTCGCCGCCAACCCTCGAATCGCCCCTCGTCTCGTCTCTTTCCCCACCGTTCCCCACCTCTGTGCCGGACGACGACGACGAAGACGACGGTCGCGCTTCACCACCGCACCGGAGCTACCTCATCTACGCCCTCGTCCACCGCACCGGGTGGTCCACCGACAACGTCGGCCGCCGCAACCGACGTGCCTCACAGACACCGAGTTCCACCGCATCAGGTGCGCTTCACCGACGCCGTCTCCCAGCTCACCGGGGCTACTTCACCGAGCACATCGTCGCACCTCCGCCCCCCGAGGCCGTTGGGGCTTCACCAACGGTCTCGTCCACCGCATCGTAGCGCTCCGCTGCCACTCAAGATCTGCATCCGTGCGCGGCCAGCCAACGCCAGCGCATCACCCTCAACGGCTCTGAAGTGACCCGCACTCTAGCTAGGCGAGCATGCCCAAACGCCGGCCCGAACTAGGTATCCACACATCACTCCCTTGTGCACTGTTCCGACGATGTTTGGATATCCTTTCACTGCTCTCTTAGCTTACACGCCTATGCAACTCTGACTTTAACTCTTATTTCTTCTGGAGATATCATCTGAAACAAGCAAATCCATTTTTAGCGAAGCATGACGGCGCTACGGGATCTGGTACACATCCTGCACACCCGTATAACCTTGTAAGTATCTGTCCTCCGGTACAACATCAAGGTCGATTCCTCTTATTTGATCAACCATTCGCCGTGTCAAAAATGCAGAGGGGGATGCAAGGAGCACAAGGCCTGCACATCCAAGCAAGTGGTAACATGGACTTGTACATGGAACATCCCAAGCGCAAGCAGAGCTGCAGTGAGCCTGTACAACGAGCTAGCGTAAGTCCCTGCATTTCATTTAATTCGTACTGGCATTCGTGTATGATTTGTGTGCAGTGGCTGATCCATGAATTCAAGTTACCAGGGGCGAACATTTAACTTAAAAAATACGAAGGCACTTGCACTCCGGAAATCTACATAACTTGAGAAATGTGAAGCTACATGCACTTTGAAAACCAGCTAATGATCCAAAGTAGTTCAGATTATAAACACTAAATGATGCAAGCACCAAAAAACACAAAATGCAACATGGTGTACAAGGACTACAAACATGGTCTGTACCTGCTTGAATTATTCGTTCTCTGGCTGAAAATATCGAAGTGTAATTGCACGTATAACCAGTGCGCAAACTGCATATCAATATATCTATCCTGCACAAGTATGGCAATAGTTTCAAACAACAGATTAGAAAAGTATTTATGCTATGTTGTCATGATACGGGACTTTCTGGTAGATGGCCTCGATGTTTCCTCAAGCTATGAAAATGCACTATAATTTGCTTGTCATCAATGCCTGCAAATCTCTGTCTCTCAACATAGTAGATCATCATTAGACACTAAATCCTTCAATGAGCTTGCAAAATGCTTGCATTAGATCCCTCATTAGACACTATATGTTCATCACCAGGAGCATGTAAAATGTTTGCATCAAATCCTTCATTAGCAGTCTGTTCATTAGACACTTCAGGCTCAAGAACAACATGAGCTTGTATGTTTGCACCGGAAACTTGATTAGATACATCAGATTCAGTCAGTTCAGTATTGATTGGGGGAGTTATAAAATAAGTAGAAATTGGTTTCATTTTCTCATAGATTCCCTACATACAAGCAGTTTTACAACACCGTCAGGTTTAACTATTGGCCAGAAATTGAAGAGTTGAATTAGATATAATCAGGGATGTGATGTACCTGCTCGTTGCGCATGCTACTCTTGCAAGCTGCGACTGTCCGTTTGCGCAAGCTCGATGCCATGCCCGTGCTGCCGCCGCTGCCTCCCACGCAGGCTACACCCAGGGTTGGATCTTCATCTTCTTGTCCTTCCGTTCGCTTGAAGCCCGGCGACCGCCCTCCAACGAGGGCGCGAGGAAGTGCTGTGTCGGTCTGTCCAGCGGCGGCTAGGTTAGGAGCGAACCAGACTGGAGGCTGGAGCGAATGAATTGGGATTTTTCCTGCTGTCGATCGATATGGGAGGCGCTCGTTTGGGCCGCGAGCCTGCTATAGGGCCTGCCTTGCACTTATGTTATTGGCCCATCCAAATTGAAACATTTTTCTTCATTTTTTACATTGCCTGCTCGTGCGTTGGGACGAACAAAACTAGCGTGGGCCAACCTGGACGACTCAAACTAGGTGCACACTTTCCAGCCACCTGAGGCGGCCGCCCATACCAGCCCCTATGGTGGCGTCGCCCCTTTTTGCGTGTATGATTGGATAGTGAAAAATATTCCAGTGGCGCTTTTGATTTACCCACAGAATGGTTGAATTGCTTGTTTCTATGAACTGAGTTCGCCAATAATGTGAAGGATGCCAGTCTTTTCATCCTATTGTAGATTGCTTAGATCTCGATATGCCAAAAGTAATCACATGAAATATACAGTAAAAGCCAGTGTGATGTGTTTGGCTACAACTAGTCTGACTACACGTCCTCATATAACATATCAAGGACGCACCATCTTACCAGATTAACCATTCGACTTACCCATGCAGTGTGGGAAGAAAGAAGTATTGGGACTGCGTATCCAAGCAATTGATGCCATGGACTCCTTCGTACAACCTTGTAAGCGAAAAAGAAGTTGCAGTGTGCCTGTACAAAGAACTAGCGTAAGTTCAGTTACCTGCTTCTCGGAATTTTAGTTAGCCACTTATTGCAAAATTGTTCAATTACGTTGCTTGGCTTAATTTAGTTTGCTACTGATTACATAATGGCACAGCCTGTTAATCATATTGTAGACTGCGCCTATCTATGTGTTTGATACTTACTGTTAAGAATTACCTGTTTGCCTTAACTTAAATATCTACTTGTTTGTTTAACTGCTTTGCTGCTGCAACAGCGGGTTACAATGATGTTAATAACTACTTTTCAGCATCCAATTGAAACTCTTTAATTCCTTGTTTGTTTAACTGGTTTGCTGTTATAACTCCCAGTTGAGATGTTTTGCTAACTTCAACTTTTCTGAATCCAATCGGAACTTTAATGGCAAAACAGGTTAGCCCAAGATCAAAGAGCGAGGTCCCCATGGACGTTGCATCATCCCACAGCAGTGGCACCGGCCCAATCGTGCATTATGAATTGCCAACTGCTGATGCTCTAGAGGCTAAACTAGTGGTAGAAAGAGATTCTGCTTCTGCACTTAGAGATGAAGTTGACATGTTGAGGAAGCAAACAGCACAATCACAAGCAGTACTCAAGACAACCATTAAATATTTGGTGGATTTCAAAACGAAGCAAGCTGAGACTGACCAGATTGTTAAGGTCCTGAAGGAAAAAAGGAAATTAAATTCCTACTTGGTAAATCATAGGTGAAATGTTCTTTCCATAGTTGAATAACCTTTGTGTTGTCTGTTCATGTAATCAATCAAACCATTTGTTTTAGAGATCATGTAATAATTGTTTTTTTGTTTTTTGGTTTGTAATTTTATTTGAGCACAAGTCTGTATCAATTGATAAGACTCGGAGACATTTCATTTGGATTGCTGTGCCAGACCTACAAATATGCCAATCGGGCTGAATGTGCATTCAGCAATAGTAGTAGTATAGATGGACCATAAGTGGCACGCATCGGAAAGGGCCAAGATGCTGGCTAAAAAAAGGATGCTGTTGTAGCCAAAAAAAAGTACAGCGGCCTGGCTTATGTATGTTAGTTGATATTATTGATCCATATACTCTATAAGTGTTTATATGTCTGTTAGTTCTGTACATTCTTGGTTGATTGACTCGGTATTTGAATCTTGATACATCGCTTGTGTACATATCTAAATGGGAGTACACATTATGCTGCGTGTGACATTTGAGTTGGACATGAAGTGTTCCAAATATTCGAATTCACCTTAAACTGGATTCTAGTTTCTGAATTTGAGTATCGGCATTTGTAAACCATATTCATATATGACAGTGGAATACATCTTTGTCGTCCTTTTGAAGATATATAAAAACACATAGAATGATTTATAAAGATTCATATAGGAATACAAAATGGATTCGAATTTAGTTGCCAGGGTAAACGTGGATGCTTATTGTCCCAAAATTCGAAAGAAGCAGCAAAATGTCCACTCCCACGTCGGCTGCCCGAAGCCAAGTGTTTGGGAGATGGAAATTACTGTCTACCCATTACACGGACAATCCATCGGCCCGATTTCCACTGCTCTAAATAGGGGTAGGTTAGTAACTTCAATTAGACGTGACACGACCGCCTCTGAGCCCATTCCGACACGGTGGGCGTCAAACATGGGCGGCAAAACTCATTTGATTCAAGCTCGTCCGAAAGACCTCTGTTTCTCCCTCCATTCCCCATTCATACACGGTGGGCGGCAAAACAAACTCGACTCGGCCGAAATCGATGTAGGCAAATATTTTCAATAGGGGCAGGTTTGTAACTTCACTCAGACGTGACACAACCGCCCTACCTGTCAGCCCCGTTCATACACCGTGGGCGCCAACCATGGGCGCCAACCACCCTCTCCTCGCCCGAAATCGCTCTGGGCAAATATTGGCGAGATGCGAGATTACCGTCCTATCCCCAACCGACGAGACGTCCAAATTTTAAACGGGGGCTAAGTTCGTAACTTTCCCATATTTCAGACAGGCGCGTCCCAAAAACATGGTTCCCCGTACCTCTCCCTCCATTTTCCCATTCATACACCGTCCGCGCTAGAACACCCCATCCCCACACCAGCCTCCGTCCGCCACCCCATCCATCGCCGCCGTCCTCCACCACATCCATCGCCACCGTCCTCCACCATGCCGGAGCGCCTACCAAGACCGCGTCGTCCACTGCTAGAGATGGACGTTTCTCATCCACGGCGACGGACCAATAGCCTTGCATCGCGTCCTCTCGCTTCATCGGCGCCGTCGTCCTCTTTGCCGGGGCCGCTCACACGACCTTCTCTTCCACCGCAACGGGACTTATCCCCCGATGCACCCGTCTACCGTCGCAGATCTGCTTCAACGCCACCGACAGCCATCGCACCCCCGATGCCTACACGGCGCCGCAAGAGAGGTGGTACTTCATATCTCCTCAACTTTTTGATCTCAACCAGAAAATAGATCTTAACTTGGTTACTCTACTTTCTTTTCAGCTCTTAGAATTTAGTTCTTAGTTCGAAGCAAACAATGGATGCTAAATATCATTTCTCCGGTTTGCAGCTTCAAATCTGCCATGGCACAGCCATAATACGGTTTAATTGATCATGCTTAGGGTTTAATTGATCATGTTGGTTCCGTGGTGGTTTCTTTAATAGAAATCGGAGGGGAAACCCTCTTTTGCTAAAAAAATATGCTTAGAGTTTCCCCCTTTTATGATCACTATACGATCAGAATACGTGCTTCGTGTCATAATAACACTGCTCCACCCATCAAGCTAAACAAGCTTAGTTGTTCAAATACGAATCTGATATTATTAAAACAGAGTTGTTTAATTGGTCAGCTAAATGTTCCTAAATTAGTTTCGAAAATGCATGTTCGCCGCTCGGGTGTGTATCTCTACAGGGTGCCCACGGTGGGCCGGCCCACCCTGGGATTTTGGGTCGTCCCAGGCCCCGATTCCCCTCTGTTCTGCTGCGCGCTTCCGATCTCTACTCGCCCCCAGCCGCCTGCCTCGCCGGCGACTTGCCGTCCCCGGACGGCATGACTCTAGGAGGAGACGCCGGACTAACAGGAGGCCAGGAGCCGCTCGCCCAACAGCGTCACCGCTGCCCGGGCGCGCCGCCGTGCCTACCTTCCCAGTCCGTTCAGGGCTCAGGCGTGCAGCACCCACCAAGCCAACCCGATTTATCCTGAGATACGTCCTCAACACTCAGCAGCCACTCCTCATCACCCATTTTCTAATTGATTCATTACTCATTAGGCAGGACTGTCATTAGGGTTTGTTGTGTGCTCAGTGCTACCTACACTTAATGGTTCAGATGTATTTCGGTAATCTTTAGTACCTCTAAAGTTCACAGGGTTTTCAAAATTCCGGCCCTCGGAACAGAAACTAGTCATTTTGGATTGTTGGTCGTAGTGACATTGACCCAGATTACTACTGCAAGCCAGGTTTGTTGACAATTTTACTTGTCTTTCTTACTCATTCGATATAATATCCAATTATTCACGTCGATTAGTTGCAAACAATAAGTGCTAGACAAACTTCTTCATTCAGATTTTGGACGGTCTCTTACTGCAGTTACAATTCTGCATACTTGTCCTAGTAAGCTCACAAGTAAATGATTGATTCACTACATCTATGCTTGCCTTGTCATATTTGTTGTCAATATTCTTTTAGGGTGGACCACCCTGTTTCTAAATACTGGAACCGTAGACATGAGTGAATAGTATTTCTCTATGTGATCTCTTCCATCATGTGTGGGTAACGAACACTGCATTGTATAGAAAGAAAGTGTCATTTCCAGCTTTTACATAGGTTTCGATCTTTTACATGGAATACAATCTGCCTACTTGCTTTGTGTCGCACTACCAACACTCCACCCTTGAAGCTAAACATTACGCCACTCATAATTGCTTAGTTTATTTGTTCAAATACGAATTTCATATGATTCTAATGTTCCTACTTCAGTTTTGAAATGTGTGCCTGCCTGTTATAGAGACATAAGGGGTTTGTATTTCTGTGTGTGGTCTGGTCAGCACGGTTGGGGAGGTGAACTTTGCATATGCAGGGGTTTATAGGGAGACACTCTCCGAGTTGAATCCGCAATGCATTCCATAGATAATCTGACTACTTTTTATGTTTTCATGAATCTCAGATTCTGAACAGCATCATAATGATTATGAGCTTGCGCGCATGAAAAGAATAAAGCAGAACAATGCCATGGCTGTCAAACTTGGCATTAAGGGACTGAAATCAAGTCTGGATGCAATGCAATGCAAACGCTCTCCACCTACAGATTCATGCTCAGAATATGATCCTAACAGTGATTCTGAGCTAGAGGGAGACCTAAGTCAATGTAGCTCCCTAGTGGAGGAGTCAGAGGAAGATGCCCTATCTTATTCACCCATCAAGGTACTTGCTCTAACTTTCCAAGGTTACATTGCTCGCACATATCTTGCAACTGATGCTTTGCATTGCTTCTACTTTGTTGAACTGCCATTAGCTTAGTTTACACATCGTGTATGTGAATACGCCCTGCCTATCCATTTTCAGTACATATTCCATCTGTCATCATACCATATTTATCCATTCAAATGCTGTTCTTGTGTATCAGACGTTCAAAAGGAAGAGGGCGATTGCTGATCGTGGAGGAGCACAAGCAAAGTATTTGGAAAAGGTAGTGGCACCTGATAAATCAAATAGCCCATTAGGTGTAGTTGCAATATCACCTGACCCACAAAATACCCCAACTCTAGCAGACTCTAGCCCTACTACACTGGTCATTTCTGATGCCCCAACTCAGCAGACCCCAACTGCAGCAAACAGTATGATTATGCCAGTTGACATAGCACCAGCTGTACGACGCAAAACCCCCATTCCAGCAAAGAGTACACCAAATCCAGTTGCCAAATCCCTTTTCGAACCAGAGAGAGCCCCAATTGCAGCAAATAGGACCCCTGTTCCATTTCTTCCCAGTTTAGAAGACGAAGCTTATGTTGTTGTCAGGAACTTTGTGCGCATCTTTCCTTCATGGAAAGATTATACCGCAGACACAGAACAATTTCCAGTCTTCCTCCGCAACTTACGCGTAAGTAATGTACTAATGTTATTCATGGTCATTACTGCATATGTTTCTGCTGACAGAAGACACAAGATTTCATTCTTTTAAATAGGCGAGGAGCAAACTGGATTGTGATGACGAGCAAGGGTTGGTTGCGCTTTTCAAGCACTCGTTGATGAAGTATCGTTCCTACCTGAGGCAAGCGCACTTCGATGGCAAGCCTCTGAACGAAATTTCTGTAAAGTCTCCGGTGCTACATTTATCCGACGGTGACTGGAATAATCTTGTTACACATTGGTCTCGGCTGCAGCGTAAGGTACTGTCTATGATATCACATCACAATTTGAACTACATTTCTGCATTTGCCTTAATGTCTCACTTGTACGAAAACTGTTAGCAGAAGAACATTCGTTCTCAAGGGACCACAGAATCTCGCAACTATACTGCACACTGCATTGCTCTTGTGAGTACCTCTTGCCCTGTATGACCATACTTACTTTCATAGCTGTTTGATTATGTAGCATCACTGCACATGTTAGCCTCGTAATCGTCCATTTGGTGGACATTATAAGATCCGTATGGACTCTTACATAAATTTAGAATCAACCCAATGCTTTTGAAGAGGTTTAGCTCTGCAGTCCTCTTGTAAGGACTGAACGTGGTCTATCACTGTACTTACATTAACAGCTACTCCCTCCGTCCCATAATATAAGAACGTTTTGTACAGTACACCAGTGTTCAAAACACTCTTGTATTATGGGAAGAGGGATTGGTTCATTTTGTAGCATTCTGCATCTTATCTCCCTCGCCCACCATTTACTAAAAAAGATCAGATCTATATTTAATCTTACCAACAAGTAGAATACACAGACAATGCCAGTGCAGAAGTGTAGCCCATTGCTCTTGTCAGTACATTTTGTCCTGTAACGCTTGTACTTCCAGGGATTGGTAGTTGATTATGTAGCATCAATCTGCATCTTATCTTCATTATCCTCTATCCCTTCCAGTATTATCATATCTATAATTACTCTCTACAAAATGTAGAGTACAGGCAATGCTTATGAAGAAGATTCTGTGCTGAAATTCTTGAGTTATCCTTCCCTTGACATGGAGAAGGGCATTATAAAGCCGGTGTTAACTGTTAATGTAAGTCAGTCCTTCTAAAGCCTTTATCCTCAACTGCTGTTTAATTTGCTCATACTCCCTATCGTTTACTGCTGTTTAGTTTGCTGTTTCTACCAAAATGCATGTTCGTAAGAACCGTAAGTTCTAAGTTTTACTTGTAAAACCAAATTCCTTATTCATACCATGCACATTACTTAATACTCCCTATATGTATGCTTGTTTTTGTGGATCTATAATCCAGTGTGTGGTGAAGCAGCCCACGTTTGCACCTTGTCATCTCCTGTTTTATCTTACTGATGTGGCTGATGATATGAACAACATGCCATGCACATTATCCAAAATAGATACAATGATTTTCTTTGCCCTTCATCTATGCTTGTTATGTTGACATGGTAATCCAGTAGTGTGGTGAAGCTCCCCGCATTATGAACAATGCCAAATTATGCTATTGATATTTTGAACTTACTCTTTATTTTCTAATTTGAAATTGGATAGAATTGACAGAACAGTTATCATCTTTGTTTATACACGTGCAAAACCTGTCATCTCTCTGCTTTGTTTCAGGGTGATATGCCTGATGGCATGCACAAGTCTGCTGAAGGCTGTGAGACAAACCCAACATATATTGCAGCAAAGAAGGCAAAACATCTTGAAGATAGCGAGACAACCCCAAAGTCTTGTCTTGATGCAGTGTTCAAGTTACTTGAGACTAACAGTCAGACAAGCTCACAGAATTCGTTGTCTGAATCAGTTCGACTTCTTCAGTCCCAAGTTCTAGCAGAAAGGCATTCTGCAACTCAACTTCGACTTGAAGTCCTATCTCTAAGAAAGATTGCGGAGAACACCAATGAGAACCTCATCGCTAAACAGCTACACCTGGAAGCTATGACCGACATGTTAGGCCGTCTCACGGCTTGCTCAGCAGCTTGCGCAACAGTTCCCCCGCAAGGCTAACCTTTCTTGAACTGTCTTGGAAGTGGTCTCGGTTCAGTATTATTTTGTTACGCTGCAATGGTGCCCAGTTTTTGTAATCTGCTTCTTCGTTGCGCTTTATGATCACTGGTGGCGAACTTGATGCCCAGTGGATTAATTACATAATCATTTGTATATTGTAGTTAACTTAGTACTATTCTGTTCTTTATTGTATAGAGTAGTTGTGTCTAAGTCTCTATTATGCATCATTGCTATCTAAAAAAACGATAGTCAGTGCAAATTCGCCTCAAGGTTTGCTAGTGGCTGCAAAACCTATTTTTAAAACTAGGCCACAATATACCGGGCATATTTACGTAGTGACACTGGGCCCCTACGCTTAAAAAGTTCTTACGGCCGTAGCAGTAGGCCTTCTTAAACATGGGCTTTACAGCGTAGAAAAATGGGCCTTCTACGGGCCGTATCATCAATGGGCCTTATACGGGCCGTATGATCGATTGGCCAAACATGGGCCAATAACAGGCCGCATTATGGCCGTAAACGGGCTAGAGTTGGAATCGTCCGTTCATGGGCCGACCATAACGGGCCATCGTTAATAGGCCGTATTTGATGACGCTATGAAAACGGCCCAACGTATTAACGGACCACAAACGGGCCGACTGTAACCACGGGCTGAATTTGGCCCACAAGCAGAAAATGACAGTAACGGGCCGTAAGTAAACGAATGCTGGAAATGAGCCCAAGAATAAATGGGCTCTGAGAAGGCCGAAAGATAACATGGGCTGGAAACGGCCCAACGGAATAACGGGCCGTTAATGGGTATAAAGTGATACACTGTTCATTACGGGCCAGTTTCACCACGGGCCGTTAATGGGTGTAAAGTGATACACTGTTCATTACGGGCCAGTTTCACCACGGGCCGTTAATAGGCCAAGAGTTACATAGGGCCTCATATGGGCCGAAAGACGTCATGGGCCATACATGGGCCAGAAGTGAAAACGGGCTGGAATCATATTGGATGGCCCAGATGACGCTACTGGGCCTAATTCGGATAGGGCGTAACGGGCCTTGGGTTAGCGGGCTGTAAATGGGCTATATGCGAACAGGCCGTTAACAGGCTTTCCATGGGCCGGCCCGCCACCTTTTGACCAAGTCAAACGGGCCGGCCTTTTCACAGGAATGGGCCTCTGTTGGGCCGTGCCACGTGTCGACGTATCATAGGCGCCTTCTGTCCAATGAGTGGATGACATCTGTCCCAACGATGAGCCGACACGTGTTTCCTCCAGCCAATGATGATTTTACACGTGGAAAATCCCCATTGGTCAGGGTTGTTAATGGGTTATCGGATCCAAAACCTGACTCGATAGCTTAACGACGTTCTGTTACGGTGGATGCCACGTGTCGGTCACCCTTGACGAAAGCACTTCTGTGACGCGCGATTTATCATCATGGAAGTGCACACTTCCGTGATGATAATTTTGGTAATGTCATGGAACACTTCTACGACAGCACAGGTATGACTATCTTGATTCTGTCATAAAATCGTCATGGATGTACATGCATGACAAAAAACGAGACCTACTGTGACAAACACGTATCATCACGGAAGTGTATTTTTTTTGTGCTGACACCATTACACTGTGGTGTTCCAGGTGGCGTGAGTTGTGAAACTATTCCACATTGTTTTAAACAAAGGCCAAACTCGTAACTCAAATATTCGCCTCCGCGATCAGATCGTAGAAACTTTATTTTCTTGTTACGATGATTCTCCACTTCACTCTGAAATTCTTCGAACTTTTCAAATGTTTCAGACTTGTGTTTCATCAAGTAGATATACCCATATCTGCTCAAATCATGTGTGAAGGTCAGAAAATAACGATACCCGCCGCGAGCTTCAACACTCATCGGACGGCATACATCTGTCACTGATGCGCGTCGGTCCTAAACAATGGCGCTGCAGGCGCCCGTTGCTGGGCGTTTGGTTTTATGGTTAATACGGTTTGGTTTATTCGGTTTTATTTAATTTTGGTTTTGAAGAAATTGCCACCAAAATAAGTACACAAAATTCAGACATCGAACTATATTAAAAAATATATCGGTCGGTTTGTTCGGTTAACCAAAAAACCGAATTACATGCACCTATCAGTCAAAGTGTTATGACTAATGAGAAGGCGTGGCTTTGTACATAATGCACAAAATAATTACGGTTTTTTACCCCTTTCCGCGACGGCATTTGGAACCGTCGCCAAGTGAGTGTGTGCGATAGGGTGTCCTTCCCACATGACCCAGAAATCGTCGGGGATAGGCCCTCCTGGGACCCAGGCTGGGGCCGTGTGCGATCGGGCGAGGCATCGAAACCCAATCATTTCCTTAGGTATGTACATCCCACACGGTAATCCGAGAAAATCATTTCCGTAGGTATGTACATCCCACACGGTAATCCGAGAAAATCATTTCCGTAGGTATGTACATCCCACACGGTGAATCCCAGAAAAACATTTTCGTTCGTATGTATATCACACACAGTCAATCCAAGGAATATGTTTCCGTTCTTATGTACATCCCACACAGTCTATCCAGGGAAAACGTTTCCATTCGGATGTAAATCCCACACAGTTTTATGTGTAGGCTCGTGTGTGAAAGGTGTAACTATCACACACGGTCTTCCTTGGTTAACTGTTTGCTTTTATCAACTATATCACACACAATTTGATGAAGAAAACTGTGTGGCATTGGGCTATCCATCGCAAGCGCTTTTAATGCTTGAACCGTTTGCAAAGGTCCATGACACATTTAGCAGGTTTATTAGTTTACAATTAATAATTGCAGTATTACGCAAATTCAATTTCATATCGAACAGCTGTTTGCCAATTTCATATCAGGCACATAAATATATTATAACATCACAGTACGGTAGCTACATGAAAACAGCACAGTACAACATATAGCTAGTTCAACTTCATAAGAACAATATATTCATTTCCCTAATCGAGATCATCCAGGCTCGTCTTATCCACCTCTGCTTTCAGTTCAGTAAGGACCCGTTTTGCACGGGCCAACTGGGAAAGTGCCTCCTCCTTCGCCAACACCATCTTAGCAAAGTCTGATTAAAAAAATCTGAGCTCATTCTCTAGCTTCAACCTTGTATCCCGCATCTTGAAATATGCTTCAGCGTTGACAAGACTTTCTGTCAGCCTATGTGTGTTCACTTCCTCATACATGCTCCAGAGCTTCGTTAGGCACATCTTCAAAGACTCTGGCCACTCTTGATCAACCCACTCCAAGTAAGAACACTTTCGTTCATCCTATAATATTTAAAACTAGATCAGTAATAATTGTAGGGGAAATGGGTTTATAGCAACATAGAAAATCACCAATGCTTATTTTGAAAACCTGAAGAAACATGTTAATTATGACATATCTTCTCAAAAAGATCAATGTGCAAATGAAATAATTGGTACTGAGATAACAACCAAATTATGGAACATCAGAAGCCATAATTAACTCCAACGACGCTACAAGTTCTTACTCATGTACAATAAATAACAAATTGAACATTTTATGAGGAAGGTAAATGTAACTGCAACAACATAGCGATAGTGTTTGGATGACGGCAAATTGATACTAACAGGTGTGTACATGCACAAATTTAGTAACATAGAACTAATAGCATTAAGGCCGTCCACTATGTATGCCAAAACTGGTGTAAAGACAACTGTTAGTACATCTCGCACCGGTGCCCCGAACTAGCGAGCCGATGCAGCGGAAAAAAAATCAGGGACCCGGACTCCGGAGCACGTAGTTGCTCCAATGCCAAGTTCCTTCATGCCATAAAGATTTAGTATTTTACTGCTTGGCTGCTCGGATGTGTGGACCAAAGTTGGCTGCACAAACTACTGAAGCAGTGCCAAATAATTTTCTAATGGCACCACTTGTGAGATGGCAGCAATTTAAGATACTAGGTACAAACTGTGACACTGTCTTAGGATGCGTTTGGTTGAAGGTGTGGTATGAATGGGTTGGGACCATGACAGTGTCTGAATCACATCTAACAAATGATTTGTAACAACGGAAGAGGGTCTAACCTTCTCTGCACATGCCAGAAACTTCCTCCCAGTGTCCACAGAATCAAACGCAAGTAGCTTCACGCATGGAGATTGATGGTGACAACGAGCAGATAGATCTTCAGCCACCCCGCTCCATTCGTTGCCACTGATGGTCTTAGGGATTTACAAGGGGAAGAAACGACTCAAATCGACCTCTGGGTAAAAATCCTTCATTCCAAGTCATAGCCCGAGAGAGAGAGAGAAGAGAGGCATACCCGGGTGGTGAAGGAGTAGTCACCGGAGGAGGAACCGCTGGAGATGTCTTTGAAGAAGACCATGGCGACCCCGGTGGTAGGATGCGAGACGGCGAGAGCGAGGAAGCGGCTATAGCTTAGCAAGGAAGGAGGAAACAGGGGAAATGTAACTTGTGGTCGGGGAGAAAAGGGGGTGGGGAAGGGGGAAGGGGGGCGGAGGTAGATATTTTGGCGGTAGGCCAAAATTTTGGAAATGTTGAGGGAAACTTTGCGCGCGGTGCCGCCGGACCATTCACTTTGAACGATTGTGTGCATCGCAAACGATTCTTCTGCTTTACGTGCATGGGATGAGTTTGATAATTCAAATTTTGGTCTCAAGGCATGGGCACATTCACTTTGAACGCGCGCGGTGCCGCCGGACCATTCACTTTGAACGATTGTGTGCATCACAAACGATTCTTCTGCTTTACGCGCATGGGACGATGAGTTTGATAATTCAAATTTTGGTGAAAATTTCCCCAGGCACGTCATTGCATAATTTAACATCGCTTGCTAATTTGGGCACACAAAAGAGCGTATAGCAGACAGACCACACTTACCGAATCGAGCAATTTTAGTAATTACACAGAGCCAGTTGACCTAAACATTCCTCTAACAAAAGACCAGCATTAAAAACAAAGCCTAAGTATGCATAATTAAAAATCCGCCACCGCGCTGGCCTATGCATCACCGGTGTGAGATGAGACGTCGATGACTTGTCCTGGCGACATGCCGCTGTTGGTGGACTCCGCGTCCCCCCTGCTGAAGTCGACCACGTCCTTGTCCTTGTCCTCGGCGCCGCCCTCAAGGTTGTAGTACTCGTAGTAGTGGCTGCGCCAGAGCTTGCGTTGGTACTCCACCGCCGATTCCTCGACGGACAGACTCTTCTCTACCTCGACCTCGGCCACGCGCAACTCCTCCTCCCGGCGCTCCTCGATCTCCGCCGCCTCCTGCATCTCTAGCTCTCTCTCGGCGACCTCATAAGGAAGCATGTGCTCCATGGCCACCGCCGCCTTTTCAGACGTGGGTTGCATGCTGGAGTCCGAGGTGGCCTGGAATATCTTGGCGTGTGCATCCTCGATCTTGGCGTGGATGGCCTCGACCCGGGCCAGGGCGAATTAGCGGCACGGACGGCAGCTCGAGCGTTGTCGGCGTTTGCAGCCGCTGTCGCAGCAGCAGCTACAGCCGTCTCGGCTGCTGCAGCTGCCCTGTCGGCTGCCGCAAATGCCCTCTCGCGGAAGCGGCCGCGCTCAATGCAGATGCGGCAGCACTCTCGGCGTAGGCGGTCGCGCTCTCGGCGCAGGCGGCCGCGCTCGGGGGGGTGGGACGGGTCGCGGCCATCGTACGAGCCTTCACGAAGCGTTTCCACGGCGTCATCTTTGCAAGAAGGGGGTGTGGGAATGGGGATCGGGATTCGTGGATTCGGGGGTTGCCGGCACTAGAGCAGACGAGCCGGCGAAGCTTAAGGAGGGAGACTTAAATAGACCCAGATATTTTAATCGCAAACGGTTCCTAGAAAACAAATGTGTGTGATGTTGTAGATATTTTTTTATTAGCTGTGAAAGACGAATTTGGAATAAAGTGCCAACGATGGTGTTTTAAATGAACGAGAATTTTTTTAGTACTAATACAACTGTCATGTCAAATTTTGGAAAATTTCAGGGGTCAGTTGACCTTCTAAGACACTTAAGTGATTTTCTAGCCATTTAATGACCGTAATTGAAATTTGAACTACATGTACATGCAACAGCTAACCATAACGGTTTGAAACTCATATTTTGTGTACTTGTGTGCGGTTTAATTCCATGAGCAGTAAATTGGAAGGAATTTTCAAACATATTGGTCTAACGGCTATGACACAATTAAGCATGGAGTGACATGGCATTTTAATTCCAAAAAAATAAAAAAATCAGAAACACATGAAACCTTGGTTGATGTAATGTCATGCCACCAAGATGATGTGGTAAAAAAATTGGCATGTTTGACCAAAGTTTGGACGCACACCCCTCACAAACCGGAGCAACTCACTAGAAGGCTCGTGGTTCCGAGAGGGAACAATGCATGTTTGATGACGAACGGGAGATAGCTTCCTCTTACGGCCTTCAAATTTTTTCTACGTCTAACGTGCACTACTACAACTATAATGTGAATTTTTTGAAAATTCTAGGGGTCATTTGACCTTTTAAAGACATTTAAGTGATTTTCTATCCATTTAATGCCCGTCATTCAAATTTGAACTACATCTACATGCAATGCGTAACCAAAACGGTTTGAAAAATCATTTTTGTGTACTTGTGTGCGAGTTAATTCCATGTGAAGTAAACTAGAAGAAATTTTCAAACATATTTGTATCACGACATGGACACATATGCATGGAGTGGCATGATATTTTAATTCCAAAAAAAAAATCAGAAACACATGAAACCTTGGTTGATGTAATATCATGCCACCAAGATGATGTGGTAAAGAAATTGGCATGTTTGACGAAAGTTTGGACACACACTCCTCACAAACCGGAGCAACTCGCTAGAAGGTTCGTGGTTCCGAGAGGGAACAATGCATGTTTGATGACGAACGGGAGATAGCTTCCTCTTATGGCCTTCAATTTTTTTCTACGTCTAACGTGCACTACTACCACTGTAATGTGAAATTTTGGAAAATTCTAGGGGTCATTTGACCTTTTAAAGACATTTAAGTGATTTTCTAACCATTTAATGACCGTAATTCAAATTTGAACTACATCTATATGCAACGCCTAACCATAATGGTTTGAAAAATCATATCTGTGTACTTGTGTGCGAGTTAATTCCATGTGCAGTAAATTAGAAGGAATTTTCAAACATATTGGTCTCATGACATGGATACATGCATACGTATGCATGGAGTGACATGGCATTTTAATTCAAAAAAATAGAAAAATGATTAGAAACACATGAAACCTTGGTTGATGTAATGTCATGCCACCAAGATGATGTGGTAACGAAATTGGCTTGTTTGACGAACGTTTGGACACACACCCCTCACAAACCGGAGCAACTCGCTAGAAGGTTCGTGGTTCCGAGAGGGAACAATGCATGTTTGATGACGAACGGGAGATAGCTTCCTCTTATGGCCTTCAAATGTTTTCCTACGTTTAACGTGCACTAATACAACTGTCATGTGAAAATTTGGTAAATTTCAGCGGTCATTTGACCTTTTAAAGACATTTAAGTGATTTTCTAACCATTTAATGACCGTAATTCGAATTTGAACTACATCTACAAGCAACGCCTAACCATAACGGTTTGAAAAATAATATTTTTGTGCACTTGTGTGCGAGTTAATTCCATGTGCAGTAAATTAGAAGGAATTTTCAAACATATTGTTGTCAAGGCATGGGCACATGCATGAAGTGCATGCCATGCATTTTAATTCCAAAAAATAAAAAAATGATCAAAAAACATGAAACCTTGCTTGATTTAATGTCATGCCACCAAGATGACGTGGTAAAGAAATTGGCATGTTTGACGAAAGTTTGGACACACACCCCTCACAAACCAGAGCAACTCGCTAGAAGGTTCGTGGTTCCGAGAGGGAGCAATGCATGTTTGATGACGAATGGGAGATAGCTTCCTTTTACGGCCTTGAATTTTTTCTATGTCTAACATGCACTACTACAACTGTAATGTGAAATTTTGGAAAATTCTAGGGGTCATTTGACCTTTCGAAGACATTTAAGTGATTTTCTAACCATTTAATGACCGTAATTCAAATTTGGACTACATCTACATGCAACGCCTAACCAAAACGGTTTGAAAAATCATATATGTGTACTTGTGTGCGAGTTAATTCCATGTGCAGTAAATTAGAAGGAATTTTCAAACATATTGGTCTCACGACATGGACACATGCATACGTATGCATGGAGTGACATGGCATTTTAATTCAAAAAAATAGAAAAATGATCAGAAACGCATGAAACCTTGGTTGATGTAATGTCATGCCACCAAGATGATGTGGTAAAGAAATTGGCATGTTTGATGAATGTTTGGACACACGCCCCTCACAAACCGGAGCAACTCGCTAGAAGGTTCGTGGTTCCTCAAGGGAACAATGCATGTTTGATGACGAACGGGAGATAGCTTCCTCTTACGGCCTTCAAATTTTTCCTATATTTAACATGCAACTGTCATGTGAAAATTGGGTAAATTTCAGGGGTCATTTGACCTTCTAAAGATATTTAAGGGATTTTCTAACCATTTAATGACCGTAATTCAAATTTGAGCTACATCTGCAACGCCTAACCAAAACGGTTTGAAAAATCATATTTTTGTGTACTTGTGTGCGAGTTAATTCCATGTGCAGTAAATTCGAAGGAATTTTCAAACATATTGGTGTCAAGGCATGGGCACATGCATGGAGTGCATGCCATGGCATTTTAATTCCAAAAAATTGAAAAATGATCAGAAAAACATGAAACCTTGCTTGATTTAATGTCATGCCACCAAGATGATGTGGTAAAAAATTGGCCTGTTTGACGAAAGTTTGGACGCACACCCCTCACAAACCGGAGCAACTCACTAGAAGGTTCGTGGTTGCGAGAGGGAACAATGCATGTTTGCTGACGGACGGGAGATAGCTTCCTCTTACGGCCTTCAAATTTTTTCCTACGTTTAACATGCACTAATACAACTGTCATGTGAAAAATTGGAAATTTCCAGGGGTCATTTGACCTTTTAAAGACATTTAAGTGATTTTCTAACCATTTAATGACCGTAATTCAAATTTGAACTACAACTACATGCAACGCCTAACCAAAACGGTTTGAAAAATCTTATTTTTGTGTACTTGTGTGCGAGTTAAAAAATCATCAGACGATGTAAATATCTGGTGTTCAAAAAAGAAAATGTAAAGATTTGGCAAGACAACCGGCCCCCACACGATGGGCACTCAATCTCGCGGCTCGAGGTTTGGTAGGTGATTGGCGGGGATCATTAACCAGACACGGTTCTGTATTGGAAACCGTCAGCTATTATGTTCACACACGGATTTGCTGCGGGAATTGCGTGTAATTCAAACTACAGTACTCGTAAATTCTGGCGACCGGCGTGTGTACTGTCCCCGTCGATCTAGATTCCGGCCGCCAATAAATACTACCTTGCTCACGCCGTCCCGCCTGCATTCTCATCTACATCCTCCCCTCGCTCGCCCTCTCTCTCTCTCTCTCAAATCTCTGCCATGGCACCGTTGGTCTGCCCATGCGCCGACAAGGAGTCGCCGCCCCCCGAGGACGCTCACTCGATTAGCAGCGACGAGGACCCTTACGCGCCGCCTGACGAGGTTGCGCCGGACCCCCCAACTTTGGATTGGTTTTGGGGCCAGTACAATCTTTGTCTGTGGAAGTCGCTGCCGCCGGCTGAGAAAGCTAGGCAAGTGGCGTTCAAGAAGGAGATGGCGGAGAAGGAAGCCAGGTACTAGGCGGCCTGTGAAGCCTGTGATGCCGCCTGGAAAAAGGAGGCGGCGGAGCTTTGGGGGCGGGCGCGTCGTCGTGCCGGGGGGGTGTACGAAGACGGGTACTTTGCGAGGAAGGTCATAGGAGCTGGGCGCCTCATCGCTGCATGGAGGTGGGCCGATAAGCTCCAGCGTGCCACCGACGAGGAGCTCCGGTGGGCGCCCAACGAAATGGCAAGATCGGCCGCGCGCGTCCGCCAGCAAGAGGCAGATCGGTACGTCAAGCGCTCCGAGGCGGAGGAGTCGGAGTACCGCCTCCGCACCGGGAAGACACCGCGCACCAGGGAGCTGCTGGCGAGGGGCTGCCAGAATACTGGCCCCAGGAGGGATTGCAGTTTTAGTATTGTTTGTTTTCAATTTTATGCATTGTACCTAGTAGTTAAGTATCATCACGTATATGTGATGATTTCTGTGATGATGTAATGAACAATTAATATATATATATTATGAATTCCATTTTCTATATGTTTTTGTATACTAATTTGAATCTAGCTGTTATCATCCACATATACAGAATGGAAAGCGTATATACACACATTGAAACATAACATATAAGAATGGAAAACAGAGTACACACATTGAAACAGAGCAATAAATAGAGCAATACTATGATTTCTGTGAATACATAGCTATCCACGTCGAAACGACTTTCCAAAATAAAACGTGTCCATGAGACCATGACCACCAGCCCTTGCCTAGGGTAGCTCTTGGCTCTGCCTGAACTCATGCATGCGTTCGTCCAAGCGGTCGACACGCTCGTGGTACATCTGGAGCGCGATCTCGAGCTCCAAGTTGGCTATTTCATCGGAGATCACCAGCTCGAGGATGTGACGGCCATGTTCCTCTACTGCGCCCAGGTGGACACTGGCCAAGGAGGCGGTCAGCGCGTTGGCATCCAGCGGGCCGCGGACAAGGCGACCGGCGGCACCCACGCGAACGGCGCGGCTGGCGTCCGGTGCAAGTACGGCGCGGCCGGCCTCTGGTGCAAGTACGGCGCTGAGGGCCTCTGCCCACTCCTGGCGAGGAATGTGGGTACTGGCAGGACGTGTACCCAGCTGCGACGCCGTGTCGACAGCAGGCAAGCGCCGATGGATCCGCTGTTGCTGTGCGGCGCGCCGCGCCTCTCGTTCTGCGGCGCTCCAACGGTCTCGCCGTGCGGCGAGCCGCAGCCTATCGGCATGGACGCGCCTAGCTTGCTCTGCGGCGTGCCATCGATCATGTTGTGCAGCGAGCTGCAGCCTGTCGGCGCTGACATCCCTATCTTGACCCGCGGTGCTCAAGCGCCATGCGCCAAAGGTCTGCTCAACCCTGGCGATGACGCGCATCACAGTGTCGTCCATCGCATTGCCGGGGAGCGCCTCGGCCTCGACGGGCCGTGGCGCCCGCTCGTTTTCCTCGTCGACGAGGTTGATGGCAGAGGCGGCGCTTTGGTGGGTTGGCTTGCTTGGAAAAGGTCGATGTGCTACAGGCTGCGCTTGTCGCCTCCGTTCGTCGCGCGCCCCTTATAAGCAATATAGCAGGGTGGCGGGAAACAGGTGAGGAAATGGCGGGAAACGGTGGCGTGTTCATAAAACGCCATCAATTAATGGAAACTTAGCATCGAGCTAGCACAATTCGTAGATGATGATCAGATGAACACATACCACACTAGGGAACCCGTCGGTGATGAATTCATCAATCCCAAACGGTTGAATACTAGCAAGCGTTTGCCCACAACACACACGGCCTATTCCATCACAAATAGGTCGGATGGATCAACTGTATGCCACGTATCGCACATTGTTAAAAAGTAATGCGGTAGACCTTCTTTAACATGTGTTAATAAATAAATAAATAAATAAATAAATAAATAACACGGACCTCGAGGTTAAATTAGCTGAGGGAATGGAGCATTTCGGTCCCATCACCTAATTTAACATCGACACAACTTCCCATCCAGTCACCCACCCGATGGCTGCTCCAGCCTGAGCACACTTTACTTGATTGTTTTCTTACATGAGCTACTAGTGGAACAACTAGTCATTGCTGATATTAATGCCTCTTCACATCCTTATGGTGTATCCGGATGACCGCCCGTCCCACAATGGCCAATAGATTTTGTGTAGACAGAGCATATCACATACATCTTATTAGAAGCAATCGTCTGCGTTATTATCGGTCTTCGCACACATTTCTGATTACAGACCTATTTGCCACGTATCACACACATCTTGTTGTATTGGACCGTTTCTGTTCTCTTGCCTAATCACAAACAATTCATCTGGGTGAACCGTATGATGTATATCGCACACACCTTCATCTGGCTGCCCATTTCTTTTGTGTTGCCCAATCACAAACAGTTCATCCGAGTGAGCCGTATGCTATGTATCGCACACGCCTTCATCTGGTTGCCCGTTTCTTTTGTTCCTGCTCATCGCAAACAGTTAATTGAACTGAACCGCATGCCCTTCATCGCACACGCAACTAAAACTTGAACCGTGTTTGATGCATCCGTCATCGCAAACGTTTTATACATTTCTGACGGTTTTCATACACCACCGTTTGCAATTATGGCATCCCACACAGTTTCTCGAAGGGTCTCTGATTGTAGTGTCACGTTTGCAGCATCCTGCAATAGTGGGTATGTATTATTTCCAAGAAGTCATTAGCTCGCTCCATTGTTCTAGAGAATGGAGTTTTAGTCATCTTGCCCATGAGGCATGGTTCGCAAGTATCAAATGATTCATAATCAAGTGATTCCAAAAACCCATCTACATGGAGTTTCTACATGCGCTTTACACCAATATGACCTAAACGGCAGTGCCACAAATATGTTGCACTATCATTATCAACATTGCATATTTTGGCATCAATATTATGAATATGTGTATCACCACAATCGAGATTCAACAAAAATAGACCACTCTTCAAGGGTGCATGACCACAAAAGATATTACTCATATAAATAGAACAACCATTATTCTATGATTTCAATGAATAACCATCTCACACTAAACAAGATCCAGATATAATGTTCATGCTCAAAGCTGGCATCAAATAATAATTATTCAGGTCTAAAACTAATCCCGAAGGTAGATGTAGAGGTAGCATGCCGACGGCGATCACATCGACCTTGGAACCATTCCCGACGCGCATCGTCACCTCCTCCTTAGCAAATCTTCATTTAATCCGTAGCCCTTGTTTCGAGTTACAAATATGAACAACAGAACCAGTATCAAATACCCAAGCGCTGCTACGAGCATTAGTAAGGTACACATCAATAACATGTATATCAAATATACCTTTGTTCACTTTTCCATCTTTCTTATCTGCCAACGTATCTATAATTTTTTATTGTTCCATGCTATTATATTATCAATCTTGGATGTTTTATAATCATTTATAGTCATTTTATAACATTTTTTGGTACTAACCTATTGACATAGTGTCAAGTGTCAGTTGGTGTTTTCTGCATGTTTTTTTACATCGCAGGAAATCAATACCAAACGGAGTCCAAATGCAACGAAACTTCATGGAGAATTTTTTTGGACCAGAAGACACCTAGTGGGCCAAGGCTGTGTCTTGGGGGTGCTCCGAGGGGAGCACAACCCACCAGGGCGCACCAGGAGGCCCAGGCGCGCCCTGGTGGATTGTGCCCACCTCGGGTGCCACCTGGACCGCCTCTTTGCTCTATAAATACCCCAATATTCCAGAAACCCTAGGGGAGTCGACGAAAATCAATTCCAGCCGCCACAGAGTCCAGAACCTCTAGGTCCAATCTAGACACCATCACGGAGGGGTTCACCACTTCCATTGGTGCCTCTCCGATGATGCGTGAGTAGTTCTTTGTAGACCTTCGGGTCCGTAGTTAGTAGCTAGATGGCTTCCTCTCTCTCGCTGAATTCTCAATACAATGGTCTCTTGGAGATCCATATGATGTAACTCTTTTTGCGGTGTGTTTGTTGGGATCGGATGAACTTTGAGTTTATGTTCAGATCTATCTTTTTATATCCATGAAAGTATTTGAGTTTCTTTGATCTCTTTTATGCATGATTGCTTATAGCCTCGTATTTCTTCTCCGATATTTGGGTTTTGTTTGGCCAACTTGATCTATTTATCTTGCAATGGGAAGAGGTGCTTTGTAGTGGGTTCGATCTTACGGTGCTTGATCCCAGTGACAGAAGGGGAACCAACACGTATGTATCATTGCTACTAAGGATAAATCGATGGGGTCTATCTCTACATAGATAGATCTTGTCTACATCATGTCATTGTTCTTATTGCATTACTCCATTTCTCCATGAACTTAATACACTAGATGCATGCTGGATAGCGGTTGATGTGTGGAGTAATAGTAGTAGATGCAGGCAGGAGTCGGTCTACTAATCTTGGACGTGATGCCTATATAATGATCATTGCGTGGATATCGTCATGATTATTTGAAGTTCTATCAATTTCGCAACAGTAATTTGTTTGCCCACTGTTTGCTATTTTTCTCGAGAGAAGCCACTAGTGAAACCTACGGCCCCCGGGTCTCTTTCTCATATTATTTGCCTTCGCGATCTATTTTATTTGCCTTACATTTTCAGATCTATTAAACTAAAAATACCTTGCTGCGTTTTATTCTTATTTATTTTACTTGGCGTTCGATCTATCAATCTACTACAATTTTATCTCACGTTCGTTTGCCTATCTTGAGGCACCGTTACCCGAAAAGGATTGACAACCCCTTTAACTCGTCGGGTTGCGGATTTGTTATCTGTGTGCAGGGGCTGTTTATGTTGTGTTGCTTGGTTCTCCTACTGGTTCGATAACCTTGGTTTCATATCTGAGGGAAATACCTACCGCTGTTGTGCTGCATCATCCCTTCCTCTTTGGGGAAATACCGACGTAGCTTCGAGCCGCATCAAAAGGAATTTCTAGCGCCGCTGCCGGGGAGGATCTTTGACATATACCAGGTTCCTTATCACAAATCTCATCTCCTCGCAATTTACATTATTTGCCATTTGCCTCTCATTTTCCTCTCCCCCACTTCATAAAAAATTGCTGTTTTATTCGGCCCTCTTTTTCCGTTCACCGTTTTCTAGTCAGATCTATCCTTTGCTTGCAATCATGAGTGATTTCGGTATGGCACCAACAGATGATGGCCTAAATCCTAAGATGGGATATACGGGCAATCTGGATGCTAAAACTTTTATCTTGGGGCAAGGGAATGTTATGGGAAAAGAATGTATCCAAGAATTTTTCAATTGTGTCGGAAATTTAAGTCTTGATGATGCCCCTATACTTAAAACTACTAGACCTTATGCGGATGCTATTTCAGCACTAGTTCTGAAACTTGAAAGCAAATTTATCCGTACTCATCCTACTTTGCAAAGATTTTTTTTGAGCTTCCCGTTATAAGGAATCCTAAAGCTAGAAAGTTGGCCACTCTGGTTCTCATGAATGAGTTTGACTACATAATACGGGAAGCTAGGGAAATCTTTGAGTTTTATGGTGTGAATCATGAAAAACACGTGATAGATGAAATTCTTTACAATAGTGATTATGCGTTAAGACATTTTCTTGGGGATAATAAAATCTTTGATGAGAATCTTAAAAAGTAAGTCCTCATTCTAGATGTAATCCAACAAGTTTTCAATAATGTTAACCAACATTATTCTTGGATTGTTGCGGGAAATCAAGGGGTTATGATGAAAACCAACTTAGGAGTGCTAAGGTTTCTATGGATAATATGTTTTATGTTGTGTTTACAAAACCCCATGTTGAAAACACCTCTAAGAAAATTAAGAAGAAAGATGACAAAACTTATATCCTTGCTTTATGCCTAGCAAAGGGCGTAAAACTATAGCGCTTGTTGGGAGGCAACCCAATGAATAAAATTTATTTTTGCTTTTTGCTTTCTGTTCTGGAGTGTTTGCACAATTATGCTAATGTTATGATTGTGCTTTTTGTGTTTTAATTAGTGTTTGTGCCAAGTAAAGCCTTTAGGATCTTCTTGGGTGATAGTTGTTTGATCTTGCTGAAAACAGAAAATTTTGCGCTCACGAAAACAATTCTTATTTTTAACCAGAGCATGATAAAATGCCAATTTCTTTTGAAGTGGATTAATATACAAATTACCCAGGTCGTCCTAATTTTTCAATTTTTTTGGAGTTCCATAAGTATTCGAACAAATAAGATTACTACAGACTATTCTGTTTTGACAGATTCTGTTTTCCTTGCGTTGTGTGTTTGTTTTGATGGCTCTATGGTTTTCTTTGATGAGTTTTTGCCATAGAAAAGTTGGAATACAGTAGATATAATGCAAGAATAAAATATGAATTGGTTTGATACAGTACTTATAGTAGTGATTTATTTTCTTATACTAACGGATCTTACGAAGGTTTTGTTGAGTTTTGTGTGATTGAAGTTTTCATGTTTTGGGTTATCTTACGATGGATGAAGGAATAAGGAGTAAGAAGAGCCTAAGCTTGGGGATGCCCCGGCATCCCAAGCTATTATCCAAAAATGAGCAAGCAACTAAGCTTGGGGATGCCCCGAGTGGCATCCCCTCTTTCTTCTAACGACCATCGGTATTTTACTCGAAGCTATATTTTTATTCGTCACATACTATGTGTTTTGCTTGGAGCGTCTTGTATGATATGAGTCTTTGCTTGTTTTATTTTGTGTTTTAAGTCTTGATTCCTTGCTGGACACACCTATTTGAGAGAGCCAAAATTATGTGATGATTTGTTAGAATTGCTCTCCATACTTTACTTAAATTTTTATGAGCTATGGACTTGCTCTAGTGCTTCACTTATATCTTTTTGAGCATGGTGTGCTTTAGTATTTTTGAAGAAATGCTCTCTTGCTTCACTTAGATTTATTTGAGAGTTAGTAAATTTTCAAAAATTCTCTCTTGCTTCACTTAAATTAATTTCAGAGAAAGAAACATTATGCTCATGATCTTCACTTATATTTGTTTGAGCTTATCAAAAGCAACACATGAAAATTAGTTCCAAAGTGATAGATATCCAAGAAGGATATAATAAAAACTCTCATGAAGATCATTGGACAAAATAAACTTGATTCTTAGTAATAGTTTTGAGATATGATGATGTGATATGTGAGTTATGTTGATGAGTAATTATGCTTTAGTAAGAATATTGGTGTTAAGGTTTGTGATTCCCTATGCAAGCACGAAAGTCAATAATTATGCAATGAAATTATATCCTACTTGTGGTGCATTATTCGGTGTTAATTATGCTTAATGCTCGCTTATGAGATTATTCGTTTCTTGGTTGGTCGCTTCTCAATCTTTTGCTAGCCTTCATTTTGCACTAAGTATGATCTCTACTTGTGCATCCAAAAACCTTTAAACCAGTTTTGCCACATGAGTCCACTATATCTACCTATATGCGGTATTCTTTTGCCGTTCTAAGCAAATTTGTATGTGCCATCTCTAATTTTCAAAATAAACTTCTCTTTTGTGTGTTCGTTCCGCTCGCGGAGCGGTGAGGGGTGGCTAATATTTTCCATGCTAGATGTGTTATTCTCACGATGAGTGTTTATTCACTTGTCATTGCACGAGAGTAAGGCAAAGGTATTAGGGATGCCCAGTCCCGAAATGAAAAATGAATTTACTTTATGTTGTCAAATAATAAATTCCTTGGAAAGTGTTGGTATGGAGGGCAACCGTGGATACGGCTAGCCATGGAAAGTGAAAGTATGGTTGAAAAAGGAATAAACTTTATTTTCTGTTTGGGAACCGCCTATGATATATCTAGCATGGAAAGTGTTGGGAACTCTAAGTCGTTTTCGTTGGTGGGAAGGATACACCTCCCAAAATGTTTTTATCTCTCAATTTTTCGCTTTGAGCTCTGGCACCTCTACAAATCCCTACTTCCCTCTGCGAAGGGCCTTTCTTTTACTTTATGCAATTTTTATTTTGAATTTGAGTCTCCATCTTCTCTTATAAAAGCACCAACTAGGAGGCAATATGATCGTACTTGAGTATTGGGTGTAGTTAATATGCGAGTGTGTTTCATGAATGGATCAATGATTGAGCATGATGGGCTAGGGATAACTTTTTTTGGCGTTGATATTTTGAAATACATGGTTGCTTCTTGACATGCTTGAGTATTTAAATTATCATGTCAAAACTAGACTATTGCTTTGAACAATACAAAAGTCCAAATGTCCATGCTATAAAGAAAAGAATATGATATGACATGTTAGGCAGCATTCCACATCAAAAATTCTGTTTTTATCACTTACCTACTCGAGGACGAGTAGGAGTTAAGCTTGGGGATGCTGATACGTCTCCAACGTATCTATAATTTTTGATTGTTCCATGCTGTTATATTATCAATCTTGGATGTTTTATAATCATTTTATAGCATTTTTTGGTACTAACCTATTGACATAGTGCCAGGTGCTAGTTGCTGTTTTTTGTATGTTTTTTTACATCGCAGGAAATCAATACGAAATGGAGTCCAAATGCAACGAAACTTCACGGAGAATTTTTTTGGACCAGAAGACACCTAATGGGCCAAGGCTGCGCCTGGGGGGTGTTCCGAGGGGAGCACAACCCACTAGGGCGCGCCAGGAGGACCAGGCACGCCCTGGTGGGTTGTGCCCACCTTGGGTGCCCCCCGGACCGCCTCTTTGCTCTATAAATACCCCAATATTCCAGAAACCCTAGGGGAGTCGACGAAAATCAATTCCAGCCGCCGCAGAGTCCAGAACCACCAGATCCAATCTAGACACCATCACGGATGGGGTTCACCACCTCCATTGGTGCCTCTCCGATGATGCGTGAGTAGTTCTTTGTAGACCTTCGGGTCCGTAGTTAGTAGCTAGATGGCTTCCTCTCTCTCTCTCTCTCGCTGAATTCTCAATACAATGGTCTCTTGGAGATCCATATGATGTAACTCTTTTTGCGGTGTGTTTGTTGGGATCGGATGAACTTTGAGTTTATGATCAGATCTATCTTTTTATATCCATGAAAGTATTTGAGTTTCTTTGATCTCTTTTATGCATGATTGCTTATAGCCTCGTATTTCTTCTCCGATATTTGGGTTTTGTTTGGCCAACTTGATCTATTTATCTTGCAATGGGAAGAGGTGCTTTGTAGTGGGTTCGATCTTACGGTGCTTGATCCCAGTGACAGAAGGGGAACCGACACGTATGTATCATTGCTACTAAGGATAAAACGATGGGGTCTATCTCTACATAGATAGATCTTGTCTACATCATGTCATTGTTCTTATTGCATTACTCCGTTTCTCCATGAACTTAATACACTAGATGCATGCTGGATAGCGGTCGATGTGTGGAGTAATAGTAGTAGATGCAGGCAGGAGTCGGTCTACTAATCTTGGACGTGATTCCTATATAATGATCATTGCCTGGATATCGTCATGATTATTTGAAGTTCTATCAATTGCCCAACAGTAATTTGTTTGCCCACTGTTTGCTATTTTTCTCGAGAGAAGCCACTAGTGAAACCTACGGCCCACGGGTCTCTTTCTCATATATTTGCCTTCGCGATCTATTTTATTTGCCTTTTATTTTCAGATCTATTAAACTAAAAATACAAAAACACCTTGTTGCGTTTTATTCTTGTTTATTTTATTTCGCGTTCGATCTATCAATCTACTACAATTTTATCTCACGTCTGTTTGCCTATCTTGATGCGCCGTTACCCGAATGGGATTGACAACCCCTTTAACACGTCGGGTTGCAATGATTTGTTATCAGTGTGCAGGGGCTGTTTATGTTGTGTTGCTTGGTTCTCCTACTGGTCCGATAACCTTGGTTTCATATCAGAGGGTAATACCTACCGCTGCTGTGCTGCATCATCCCTTCCTCTTTGGGGAAATACCGACGTAGCTTCGAGCCGCATCAGGCAGTTCCGCTTCGAGTGACCAGTGCCTTTGCAGTAGAAGCACTCACTTTCAGGCTTGGGTCCAGCTTTGGGCTTCTTCCCGGGAGTGGCAACTTGCTTGCCATTCTTCTTGAAGTTCCCCTTCTTTCCCTTGCCCTTTTCTTGAAACAAGTGGTCTTGTTAACCATCAATACTTGATGCTCCTTCTTGATTTCTACCTCCGCAACTTTGAGCATTGCGAAGAGCTCGGGAATTGTCTTATCCAACCCTTGCATATTATAGTTCATCACGAAGCCTTTGTAGCTTGGTGGCAGTGATTGAAGAACTCTGTCAATAACATTATCACACTACTGCAGGATGCTGCTAACGCGACACTACGATCAGAGACCCTTCGACGAAACTATGTGCGACGCAATAATCACAAACGGTGATGTAAAGAACCCGTCAAAAAAGATGCAAAACATTTTCGATGATGATGCATCAAACACGGTTCAGAATTTAGTTGCGTGTGCAATGAGAGGCATACGGTTCAGTTCAATGAACTGTTTGCGATGAGGCAGAAGAACAGAAATGGCTAGCCAGATGAAGGTGTGTGCGATATACAGCATACGGTTCACTTGGATGAACTGTTTGCGATTGATGAATACATCGCTGACGAGTTACCTAGTGTGGTCTGTGTGTGTTGTGATATGCTCTGTCTGCAGAACATCTATGCTCTTTGTACAGAAGAACACCATATATATACTTGTAACATGACATGATTGCAATACCAAATTAAACATCCAATTACGTTATATAACAAATACCATAAATATTGCAACGTTCAAATTCAAAGATTACAATGCCCAAATTCAAACAATGCAAGCATCGTCATTTCTGCAAAGGGATCGGCCGCTGACAAGTCATGTTTGGGTTTGACACAATGACTTCCAATTGCTCTGTCATATGCTCTTCCAATATGAAGTTTAGCTTTTTTTAGCCTCTTCCATTCTGAAGTACCTGCCAGCTCTGATCAACATACCATTCATCTTTCCTAATTAAATGCGTGTTCAACCTCAGTACCCTTAGCACCCTTACTCTGGCAAGAAAGAACTTGGCGAGTGTAATCTCCGGTAAGGTCCCTCGGTAGGAGTTCAAAGTAATATTTGAGAGATGCAGATCCAGGAATTCAATGTGATTGTCGTTATAAACATTATCCACCTCCGGGCCTATTATTATCTGCAAAAGAAGAGAACGTGTTAGTGCCTACATGTAGTTTTGAACACTACTACACGCCTATTTGGTTTGCAGGATTTGTAAAATGCACCAACGTGCCATCTTCGATCTGACATGATTAACATGGGCATTTGATTACAATCTAGAAACATGTAGCCTTCTTCACAAGAGGTTGGATTGGATGAGAAATTCCCTAAGAAAACTAGTACATATGAATCCAAAGGGGAAATGCTTATGGATTGTAACCATATGAATCAAGCAACCAATATGGGGTGGGGGGTGTATGTCCTGAAATCCTCCAAAATTCCTTCAGAAATCGTAGTACATTGTCATTGTAAACTTGGGAAAAGGTGCAAAAAATTGAACTCCCTTATGGTTAACATTTAATACGAAAGGAACATCACCTCGATATACAGGTTCTTCAGGCATGGAAAGCATCTCAAGCAATTAACAACTTGGTCCAGGTTGGGGCCGATAGATTCTAGTGCCAAGACCTTCACTGTGCCCAGAATCTGGGTGAAGCTTTGCTGGATGACAAACGAACATACATCTTCAAAACTAGAAATAATGTTGATATCAAGAAGGAGAGGTATAAGGCGACTGTTGTACCTAAAAGTAGTAGTATTTGACAGACGGGTAGCCCGCCACTGTCAATTTTGGCGCAACAATGACATTGATTCTTGTTGGACCTTGTTGATCAACTACAAGTAATCTCTCAAGTGAAGGTGTGTCCTCAATGACCATATTGTGGTCCACCTTTTGTGATCTCTCGTTGCAGCACCAGCAACACACATAAATAGTCCGGAGAGTCCTGGAGGTGATGTGGAAGGTACTCGACCAATTCATCGCCTGAAGACGAAGGAACTCGAGTGCAGTACAGCCGTGGAGCAGGCGCTCCATGTCATCCTTTGGGATGCAGACGGCGACGAGCTCGAGGTGCTTCGGTCGTGGTAGAAAAAGAGCGGGCGCGTCATTAGGGGGGATGGCAGTTCATGAACTTGGCGAGGCGCGCCATGGGCGCGGAGCGGAGCGCTGACGTTGGCTGCGAGCGCATATGCCCATCATTAAAACTGAGTTTCTCGAGCTAATCTATGGTGGGGGATCGAAACCACTCGTCAAGCTTGGATCGGTCCTTGCCATTGGAACGGAACTTGCTCGTGATAAGGCCTCTGATTGGGCCATGGTGACCGCCGAGGATCCGGGAGAATGCATCCAAGCTTTTGCGATAGCCATGGCAGAGCTCGTGCGCGTCGAGGAGGTCGACAGGGGTGAGGAGCCATAGGGGGCGCCACTGCCGAGAAAGGGCGGCTGTCCTCGCCCCATATTTGATTGGGAGGAGGGATATGATGACTCTCAACATATCATTGAGGAGGTTGCTGATGAAGTCTAGGCCTGCTAGAGTCGCTTGCGGTTCTTTCTCGACCCGCCTCCGCTTGTTGGCAGCCTCGTTCTCCACCTCGTCAGCGGAGACATAAACCTCTGTCTCCATATTCACGCCGTGCTCCGGTGCTTCAGTAGCCCCGGCGTTGCCACGCCCTCCGATGGGGTGCTTTGGCGGCATCCTCATACACTGACGGCTTTGAGGACTGAGAGTGGTGTCGAGGATGCAGGCGAAGAGAGAGGATTGTGTGTGTGGCGAGGATGGGGGGTGCCGGCTTTGAGGACTGAGAGCGACGTCAAAGATGCGGGCAGAGAGAGAGGATTGTGTGTGTGGCGAGGATGGGGGGTGCCGGCTTTGAGGACTGAGAGCAGCGTCGAGGATGCGGGCGGAGAGAGAGGATTGTGTGTGTGGCAAGGATGGGGGGTGCGTCCGCTCGGGCGCGCCATTAACACAGACGAGTGGGAGCGAGGCGGGTGGCAGTCAAAGGCTGTCTCGCTTCCCAGTGAGCCTGCGCGGCAGACTTCTGGCATTCCTATACATCATTTCACGGAGCGAGGAAGACATGCCATTAATATGGAGGAGTGGGAGTGAGGTGGGCGGCGGTCAAAGGGCTGGCTCGCCTCCCGGTGAGCCTGCACGGCGGACTGCTGGGATGCCTACCGTCATTTCACACAGCTACTAGCACGCCCCATACGGTGAGTGCGTAACGAACACGCGCATGAATTAGATAGTGCTAGTCATTTTAGTTGCAAAAATTAGATAGTGCTAGTGATTTTTAGCTGCATATTTTGACAAATCGCAGTGTCTCTTGGCTTAGCACCGAAGTCTGGCTTTAATTTGCATACCGTATTCAATCTAAACCGTTTGCGTTGAAGAGATGCACAAATCCTGCGTTGAACAGCTCGCACGCTTCCTTGTGAGCCTCTCGGTGAGCCTGCGCACCGGACTGCGCTCGCACGCCTCCCGCTCAGTCAAGCAGCTGTCCGCACGGCACCTCCTATAGCCATTAAAACCAGGACACGTGGTGTCACGTGAATGGTTAGGAGAACGCACACGATTTGAATTATACAAACGTTTGAGATATTAAAGTGGCAGCTATTTTTTCAAAATGCCTTTGTTGGCTGTTATTCGAGTGCGCCTTCTCTCAAAATGGACATGAAAAATACCACAGCATGTCGGGTTCCATTCCATGATAGCATGCCAAGTTTCATGAATTTCAGACGAGTTTTGGATTTACTAGAATTTAAATACAAAGTATCTCGACATTTTGCCGGCAATCAACAGTGCCCTGGTGTTTGAAATTCATTCCCATTTCTTGCATGGGACCTAAGCATGCACCCAAGGACACATATTTGATTTTTCAACCAACTTATATGCACTGGAGCATGTGCATGTAGTTCAAATTTGAATTATGCGCATAAAATGCCTAGGAAACACAGTTAACGTATAAAAATGTCCAAACAAACCCCGAAAAATTCCAAAATTTAACACGACACTCCTGTTGTTCTATGTTGACACTAGAATTTTTTTGAAAGCAATAAGAGACAACGGATATTGTTTCGTCCCCAAAGGTGGCACGTTCCCTACCGAAACCATCAGGCTTGTTGTGAGAAGCTCTAGTTTGTGAGAAGCTTATGCCCAAACCTGCCCCAAATGGGACAAAAATTTTACCACGGCATGTTGATGCCGCTCCATGATAGCATGCCAAGTTTCATGAATTTCAGACGAGTTTTGGATTTACTAGAATTTAAAAACCAGGCATCTCAATGTTTGTAGCCGAGTGATGGTGGCAGGGTGTTTGAAATTCATTCACATTTCTTGCATGGGACCTAAGCATGCACCCAAGGACACAGATTTGATTTTTCAACCAATTTATATGCACTGTAGCATGTGCATGTAGTTCAAATTTAGTGCACTGGAGCATGTGCTTGTAGTTCAAATATGAATTATGCACATAAAATGCCTAGAAAACCCAGTTAATGTATAAAAATGTCCAAATGAACCCCGAAAAATTCCAAAATTTAACACAACACTCCTGTTGTGCTATGTTGACACTAGATTTTTTTTTGAAAATGATAAGAGGCAATGGACATCGTTTCGTCCCCAAAGGTGGCACGTTCCCTACCGAAACCATCAGGCTTGTTGTGAGAAGCTTAGACCCAAACCTGCCCCAAATGGAGCAATTTTTTTACCATGGCATGTTTGATGCTGCTCCATGATAGCATGCCAAGTTTCATGAATTTCAGATGAGTTTTGGATTTACTAGAATTTGAAAAACAGGTATCTCAATGTTTGTGGCCGAGTGACGGTGGCAGGGTGTTTGACATTCATTCCCATTTCTTGCATGGCACCTAAGCATGCAACCAAGGACACATATTTGAATTTTCAACCAAATTATATGCATTAGAGCATGTGCCTGTAGTTCAAATTTGAATTATGCACATAAATGCATAGAAAACTCAGTTAATGTATAAAAATGTCCAAACGAGCCACGAAAAATTCCAAAAATTGACACAACACTCATGTTGTTCTATGTTGACACTAGAAAAAATTGAAACCAAGAAGAGGCAACAGATATCGTTTCGTCCAGAAAGGTGAAATGTTCCCTACCGTAACCATGAGGCTTGTTGTGAGAAGCTCTGGTTTGTGAGAAGCTTATATACCCCAACCTGCTGCAAATGGCCAATATTTTTACCACTGCATGTTGATGCCGTTCCAAGCTAGCATGTCAAGTTTCATAAATTTCAGACGCATTTTCTATTTACTAGAATTTAAAAACCATGTATCTCAATGTTAGCGGCCGAGCAACGGTGGCAAGGTGTTTGACATTCATTCTCATTTCTTGCATGGGACTTAAGCATAGATCCATGGACACATATATGATTTTACAACGCATGTTGTTGCACCGGAGCATGTGCATGTAGTTTAATTTTGAAATGTGCACTTGAAATGGCTAGAAAACCAATTTAATGTATAAAATATCCAAACGAACCCTAAATAATTCCAATTCTTTTACGACACACATATAGTTGCATGTTCACTGTAGATAAAAGTTCTAGCAATTCAAACACCGTCCATTGCCGCTCTGACCCCATTATGTAATTCAAATCAAGATGAAAAATCAAGTAGATCCCACACAGTTTATTATCACGAACCGTGTGAGATGTAGCACAAAATATCCTAGAGCACCCTCTGATGACACTTTGCGCGCCATTTTTTTCGCTGAGGCGATTCAAAATTTTTGGCTTCCGCGGAAATATCTACCTCCCCTTCCCCTTCCCCTTACCAAAAGCCACATTTCCCCTGTTTCCGCCTTCCTTTCCAAGTTAAAACTTTCACTCCTTGCTTGTAGAGCCACCTCCTCGCCGGCGACCCTCCTTCACGCTGCTCGGCCTCGCCTATCCAGGCAGGTAATCCACACTCGACCCCCATCCTCCTCCTCCTTCCACATCCCACATGCCCCGACCGCCAGAGCGACACCTTCCACCCAAATCACCGACCCCTCCACCAAATAAGTGCCGCCCTAAGGCATGGTGCATGCAGTATAGCCAGGATCTCAAGGAGCATTTGGCAGCGGAGAAGCAAATCACGGCCGCATGCGCGGATGAGGTCGCGATGGCTGCCATTCGTGCTGACCCCCAAATCTTGGAGGAGCACCTCCTCATCGAGGCCACCGTCGACGCCTCACGCGCCTATGCCGCGACGCGGTTGGCTGCTTTAAACGACAGTTCGTGGCATTTTCTCGAGGCCACCCTCGGTGCCTTCAACGAAGACTCCGAGGTGTTTTGTCAGCGCGCACGTGGTTACCTCATCTTGAGAGCCAGCAGGTTGGTGCCCGGAGCGGCTCAGGCAACTCACCACTACGGCGAGGGCACTCACGATGCGGAGGCCTCGCCCTCTTCCATGTCCAAGGATCCAATCGTCATCGATATCTCCGACAATGAGGAGTAGCTTGTCTTATTAGCTCACTATAAGGACCCATGTTCAGTTTGCTAGCTACTGCCTTTCCTTAACAAATTCTAGTGAATTGTGCTATCTACTTTTACCATGCAATCTCTTGCTCTAGTGTATATGTTCTATATGTCGTGCAATGTGGTGCTCACTTATTAACTGTTTGGTTAATTAGTTATCATGTTCAGTTAACTATTTGGTTCAATTCTGCAAATGTGATGTTCAATTCTTCAGGGTGCAATTTTCCAAGTTGTCAAGCATGCTTGGTTTGGTTAACTGTCTGATCTTCTAGTATGTTATACATTATGCAATGTGGTGCTCAATTAATGTTTGGTTCATTTGTTGTGGTGTTTAGTTAACTGTTTGGTTCAATTCTGCAATGCGATGTTCAATTGTAGTGGGTGCATTCTGTTATTGTATATCATGTGAGAAATAAATCGAATTTGGCTGTACTAAATACATGAGAAACAAATACAATTGCTATAATTCCAAGTTGTTAAGCATGCTTGGTTTGGTTAACTGTCTGATCTTCTATTAGGAGTACGTTATAACGTGCAATGTGGTGCTCAGTTAACGTTTGGTTCATTTGTTGTGGTGTTTAGTTAACTACTTGGTTCAATTCTGCAATGCGATGTTCAATTGTTGTGGCTGCATTCTGTTATTGTATACCATGTGAGAAATAAATTGAATTTGGTTGTACTAAATACATGAGAAACAAATACAATTTCTATATTTCCAAGTTGTTAAGCATGCTTGGTTTGGTTAATTGTCTGATCTTCTATTAGGAGTATGTTATATTGTGCAATGTGGTGCTCAATTAATGTCTGGTTCATTTGTTGTGGTGTTTAGTTAACTGCTTGGTTCAATTCTGCAATGTGATGTCCAATTATCGTGGGTAGAATTTTGTATTGTTGTGCATGTGAGGAATAAGTCGAATTTGGCTGCACTTAATACATGAGAAACATATACAAGTGCTATATTTCCTAGTTCTTAATCATGCTTGGTTTGGATAAATGGGTTTTCCATGTGGCTTGAATTAATCTGATGAATCTGCAATGTGCTTATTTTTTCATCAACATATTTTACTGATAGCATGCGAAGCCTTACTTAACCTGATGACTAACTACATTATATGTGTTGCAGGGAAACAATGGGAAGCACTGAGGTTTACAATCGAGGTTAGCACGTGCATGGTCCGTTGTCTAATAGCACATTATTGTGCAATTGCAGGAACAATTCTAATATTTAGGTTTTTAACAATTTGGTCTTGCACATGTAGGTCCTGCTCCCAGAGGTTTTGACCCACTGTTCGACCCTTTTTGCATATGGGGAAATGAGTTGTCCAGGAATATCAATCAAGTCAAGAAACTCAGAAAGATTGTTAGGATAAAGAAATTAGCAACAAAAAACAACAAAATCTTTGTCTGCACAATGAAGAAGACACCAGTTCACTACAAGATGGTACTAACTATTATACCTTGCCTTTTTTTATTCCTTTGCCCCATTTCCAATGTAGAGAAGATATTTATGCACATCCTTGTCTTCAGGCCTTTCCAAAGCAGTTCACTGATGATTACCTCTCAAACCACCTCTATGGTCAGGAGGCGAGGAAGGTTTTCATACAACACCCACGGTTCAATATTGAAGTGTTCCTGAAGAGGACGAAGGATGGATGGTCAATCATCCATAGGCACTGGTCTAAAGTTGCAAAGACCTTCAACATGAATGAAGGCTCAATATTCGCCTTCCGCTTCTGCAGTTTTCCACATGAGATGCATCTATCTATGTACCGTCTATGATGCTAATTTCTAAAGGTTCTAGATGTTGCATGTGAAACTTGGTGCTGGTGCAGTTGTGTAATGGGGTAGCTGAGTGCTGAAGCTATATCATGTTGTACTCGGATGTATTTCAATTATGAAATCTTGCTTCCTTAATATGGAAATGAAATATATTATGTGCTTAATATGAATGCCAATTAGATTAATAAATGGATTATTAATAATAGGGCAATTAGCCTGCTAATTGGTTTTCCTATTGCAAACGGTTATTGCGAAAACACCATTGGCGATGACCTCAGGCAACGCACATAGTTTCTAGGAATAAACCGTGTTGGATCAATGAACAATCACACACGACATTCTCTTGAAAACTGTTTGCGTTAGGCCACCTTGCGCAAACGTTTTCCTTGGAGCGACTGTGTGGGATGTATATACGAACGGAAACGTTTAGCGGGCACTGACTATTTGGGATGTACTTACGACCAGAAACGATTTCGCATGTATAATTGTATTTTTTAGCACTAATGTACGTATAACCATATTTGGTCGCTCGTCGGTCGCACACGACCTCACTTTGTCGAGCGTGTGTGCCAGGAGGGCATATCCCTGATGGTTTCTGGGTCGTGTGGGAAGGACCCCCCTATCGCAGTCACTCACTAGGTGACAGTTCCGAACACCGTCGCAGAAAGTGGTTAAAAACCGTTTGTATAGCACCTCGTTGTACCAGTGTCAACTGGATGATTAACTCCCAGCTGAGTAAAGTGATTATGATACCCAGACATTTTTAGTATGTGTTCACTGACAGAACTGTTCTCCTCCATCTTGCTGCTATAGAACTTGTTTGAGACTTCATATCTCTCAACTCGGGCATTTGCTTCAAATATTAACTTCAACTCCTGGAACATCTCATATGGTCCATGACGTTCAAAACATCTTTCAAGTCCCGATTCTAAGCCGTAAAGCATGGCACACTGAACTATCGAGTAGTCATCAGATCGAGCTTGCCAGACATTCATAACATCAGCATATGCTATTGCAGCAGGCCTTTCACCTAGCGGTGCATCAAGGACATAATTCTTCTGTGCTGCAATGAGGATAATCCTCAAGTTATGGACCCAGTCTGTGTAGTTGCTACCATCATCTTTCAACTTAGCTTTCTCTAGGAACACATTAAAATTCAAGGGAACGGTAGCATGGGCCATTGATCTACAACATAGATATGCAAAAACTATCAGGACTAAGTTCATGATAAATTAAGTTCAATTAATCAAATTACTTAAGAACTCCCACTTAGATAAACATCCCTCAAGTCATCTAAATGATACATGATCCAAATCAACTAAACCATGTCCGATCATCACGTGAGATGGAGTAGTCATCAAAGGTGAACATCTCTATGTTGATCATATCTCTACTATATGATTCACGTTCGACCTTTCGGTCTCCAGTGTTCCGAGGCCATGTCTGTACATGCCAGGCTCGTCAAGTTTAACCCGAGTATTCTGCATGTGCAAAACTGTCTTGCACCCGTTGTATGTGAACGTAGAGTCTATCTGTCGGTGTACTAAAGTTTGAGCCCTTTAGCACCCCCATACTTGTGCACGGGCAGTCGTAGCCCCACGCGCGGCGAGGCATGAAGAGGGCGATCGAGGCGAAAAAAGAGATACAAGGCGAAGAGAAGCAGCCAAGCCAGAGAACAGAGAACAGAGGACGAGCTGGACCCCCGGCAAGATCCTTGCCGGGACGGCTTGCGAGTCCCCAGCAAGATCCTTGTCGGGACGACTTACAGAGCACTAACAAGAGCACCACCCTTGAGGTTGAGAGCTCTGACACCATCTACAATGTTAAGGCCAAGACCCAGGGGCGTGCGCGTAGTGGCGTACAGATCTTTGTGAAGGCCAGAAGACAAAGCATCTAGCAAGATCCTTGTCAAGGACGTCTGCGAGGCCTCGGCAAGATCCTTGCCGGGGACATCGGCAAGACCGCGGCAAGGCTTCGCCACCCCGTCACCACTCCAGCACAGTGGCCGGCCTGCCAGCCTAGCAAGCGCCTGCGTGGTGGCATGCAGATCTTCATGAAGATCCTGCCACCTCTCCAGCGCAGTAGCTGGCCAGTCAACTTGGCACCGCATGCCTCGTTAGCATGGACGCGTGTCAAGATGGGGCGGGACAGCAACGGATGGGATGGGTTCTACTCCCGTCCCCGATAAAGCTGAAGAGCACGTAAGCAACGCATTTAATGCGTTTGTCTTAAGACACCGATGATAAACACAAGCACTATAGCTACTTTACACCTCCTGTGTGCCACTGTGGCAACCCCTTGGACATATAAAAGGAGGCCCACGACGTATTGGAGGAGGATTCGGATTTTTGAACCTCTCAGCCCAGCTTGCATGCGTAGCAGCGAGCTGAAGCTCAAGAACACAGAATATACACTCAAGCAGGACTAGGGTTTAACGCTTCTCAGCGGCCGAACCTGGGTAAAAATCGGTCGTGTTGATCATTAGATCTGCTCTTTGCACCACCCCTCTTCCCTGCCAAAAACCGTAGAAGGGATCCACGTGATCCCATAGGTGTCGTTCTTCCCTGACATCTTTTGCACGCCAGGTAGGGGGCTGAGAGTTCTGCAATCCTGATCTAGCGGTTAGCACATCGTTTCCTCGATCACCATGGCTCCCAAGAAGAAGGGGATCACGGCGATCGGTTCGTCTGGAGCCGATCCGCCCGTGCCAACACAGACGGGCGACGGGGTAGTCGTGGATGGTGGCGGCGCTGTGGCTCACAAGCATCCACGACACTCTGGCAATCGAAGCCAGGCGAGTGGTGCCATTCGTGCCCAAGACGATGATTCGCACGCCGCCGCGTCCAAGAACGGACCCGTGCCACCCGCGGGCGGCGCGGGGACCTCCAAGGGCCGAGCCGTGCTGCCTCCGGGCGGTGCGGCGACCTCCAAGACACCCCCGCCGGCACCCACGCCGCGGTCCTCCCAGGTTGTGCACGACGAGCAGCGCCGCGACGTTGGTGACCCCGGGCGCCGCTGCAGGAAGAGCCCTCTGCATCATTCTTGAGATGCACAGGGCCGGCATGGACGCCAAGATGCTGGTCAAGACGGCGCACGGCCCCGGAACCGTGACGACGCTCCTTGTAACATGGTTAGAAGTCCGAGCACCTCCCACTCCTCGCTCTTGTCGCTGCCACCTACGTCAGCGAAAGCATTAGCACGAGTGCAGCTACTCCTCGACTTCCCTCCTGCTGCGGAGAAGCAAGAAGAGTGGAGGGCTGCTATCCAGAGCCTTATTGGCCACGCCAATAAAGATCAATACCAGGAGGCAGGCCCCTCGCAACGTCGGTCCACCGAGCCGGCGCGTGCTGATGGCGGAAGGGCCGGAGGCGCCGCAACCACGGTACACTCCCCTCCACCACGACAGCAACGGTCGCCAGCTCGGCGGGTCGACGCCCGTGATGATGGATCAACGGCTTCGTCCGATCCACGAGCTCATCGCGACCAACGTCAAGTTCTTGGGGAGCGGGTTAAAGAGGACGCTCAAACTACCATCGAGCGGCAACGGGAAGCACGCCATCAATCTGATAGGCGTGCGGGGCCCACTGCGTATAGGTCTGCGCTGGGGGATTCTGGTGACCTGCCGTACGAGGTAGGTTGTCTAGCTTTTACCCGTGAGCTGTGGCAGTTCCAGTGGCCCACTACCCGCACGTTCAAACCAGAGGTCCCGGAGAAGTACGACGGCAAGACTCATCCGTCTGAGTTCCTGAGCGTATTCACCATTGTGATGCAAGCTGCCAGGGCTCGGGACGGCAAGGTGCTTGCCAACTACTTCCCGTCGGTGCTCAAACCCAACGTCAGGTCGTGGTTGATGCACCTGCCAGTAGTTTCCATCTCCTCTTGGTCAGACCCGTGCCACGAGTTTGTTGGCGCCTTTACCGGAGGCCATCAAGCTCCTGGCCAGGCAAGTGATTTGCATCTCATCCCCCCAGAAGGATGGCGAATCCTTGCGCAAGTACATACAGAGATTCAACCGTGTGTAGTACAACATCCCAGATGTTCATCCTGCAGCTGTCATCAGCGCATTTCATCAGAATGTGCGCAACCGCAAGATGCGTGAAGAGCTGGGCATGAACAAGGTTAGGGATGTTTCCGAACTGTATGTTTTTGGCCGACAGATGTGCTCGGGCTGAAGAAGGAAGGAAGTACCCCGGCAAATATGCCGGCACGGGAAGCGATTCTGGAGACGAAGACGCCGTCGCCCCAGCAAAGAAGGGCCGATGGCGCAATAGGAAGCGTATGGGGCAAGACCGTGCTTGCTGCCGCGGAATTTGGCAACCCCTGCACCGCCAAGAAGGCCAAGGTTGACAACCCCGGCAAGGAAGTTGCCGAGTGTGCCACCTGCTAGGACTTGGCGGCTACCGACAAGTCGGAGGGCTCCGACAAGCAATATTGCAAGATCCATTGCACCAAGGGCCATGACCTCCAAAACTGCCGGGAAGTTGAGCAGCTTGTGGAGAGGCAGAAAGCTGAGTATGAAAGACGGGACAAGCAGAAGGGCTAGGATGGTGCTGAGGGGTCCGTCAAGAAGCGCGGTGACCGAGGGGGGTGCCACGGCAAGGAGAAGCAACAAGAGAGGCCTGCTCGAGGCCGTGACAAGAAAGAGGGGGATGATGACCATGAAGAGGACGATGAGTCCAGTGACCAAGAATTTCAAAAGGCCACAGAAGCCATGTGCATCGATGGTGGCGCCTTGTTGCATTCTTCTCACCGCCAGCTTAAACAGTGGGCGCGCGAGATCAATGCGGCGGAGCCATCGATCGATGCCCAGAAGCCACTGAAATGGTCCAACACGCATATCATTTTCGACGCCGAGGATCACCCTGATCGCACAACCGCGGTCGGGTGCTTGCCGTTGTTGGTTTCGCTAGCAATTCGCAACCTCAAGGTGATGAAAATGCTAGTGGACGGTGGGGTTGGTCTGAACTTGATCTCGCCCCAAGTGATTAAGAGGTTGCAAATCCCCAAGGGAGGTCTCGAGGAGGCGGGCACGTTTCAAGGGATCAATCAGGGAGAAGCCAGCCCAAGGGTAAGATCACACTACCAGTTACATTTGGTGGCGAGGTGAACTACAAGACAGAGAAGATCGTTTATGTAGCCAAGATCCCGTTGCCATATAACGGGATCCTTGGCCGTCCAGCACTGGCCAAGTTTATGGCAGCATCACTCTATGCCTACAACACGCTGAAGATGCCTGGCGTGATGAGCATCATCACTGTAGGCTCCGACAAGAAGGATGCGCTCATCTGTGTTGACCAGCTCTATCGGGAAGCGGTGGTAGTGCCTGCCGCCAAGGCACTTGCTCCTGCTACTGGGGCCCCCGAGGGGAAGAGGACCGGCAAGACCTCAGTCACCGGCAAGGCTTCTGGCCCCGGCCAAGCCTCTTGCACCCACTCTGGCAAACGCGCCTCCTCGGAGTGCCGTGTTCTCATTGAGGAGGTGCTAGAGAGCTCCACCGGCAAGAGCAATAAAAATCCAAGGCTGCACCACTAGAGACCAAGAAGGTGCCCGTCAAGGAGGATGGCACGGGCGGAGCTTTCACTATAAGCTCCACCCTCAACAGCAAATAGGAAAGCGTGCTCGTCGCCTTCCTGCAGGCGAATGTCGATGTGTTTGCATGGAAAGCATCCGACATCCCCGACATTCCCAGGGAGGTGATTGAGCACCACCTTGCTGTCTGTCCTCATGCGCGGCCCGTCAAGCAGAAGGCCATGAAGCAAGCTTTGGAGTGGCAATAGTTCATCATCGAGGAGATTAGGAAGTTGGAAGCTGTAGGCTTTGTCAGAGGAGTGCTCCACCCAACATGGTTGGCCAATCCGGTGGTGGTGCGCAAGGCAAATGGGAAATGGCGGATGTGCATTGATTATACAGATACTAATAAAGCCTGCCCAAAGGATCCTTTCCCTTTGCCGCACATTGACCAGATCGTGGACTCCACCGCTGGGTGCGACCTGCTGTCGTTCCTTGATGCCTATTCAGGATACCACCAAATCTTTATGACGAAGGAAGATGAAGAGAAGACTGCCTTTATCACCCCATGTGGTACATATTGTTTTATAGAATGCCTTTCGGGTTGAAACGTGCTGGTTTGACATTTGCAAGAGCAGTTCAGATTGGTTTTGAGCCCCAACTCCATAGAAATATGGAAGTTTACATTGATGACATAGTGGTCAAAACAAAGGACAGGGCAACACTCGTGCAAGATTTGGAAGAAACATTTGCAAATTTGCGCAAGATCAACCTCAAGCTCAACCCTGAGAAGTGTGTGTTCGGCGTCCCATTCGGCAAACTTCTCGGGTTCTTTGTGTCTCAACGTGGGATCGAGGTGAACCCTGACAAGATCAAGGCAATTGAGTAGACTGAGGCACCAAGGCGAGTCAAAGATGTGCGTCGGCTTGCTGGCTGCGTTGCTGCTTTGAGTAGGTTCATCTCCAAATCTGCTGAGCACGCCCTCCACTTTTTCAAGATTATGAAAAAGGCAGGGCCCATGCAATGGACCCCGGAGGCCGAGGCAGCGCTGCAGGATTTGAAGAGGTACCTCTCCTCTACACCAATACTAGTTGCGCCTAAACCGCAAGAGCCGTTGCTACTATATCTAGCGGCAACGAATGAAGTGGTCAGTGCTGCGCTAGTGGCGCAGAGGGAAGTTGACGAAGAGGCGGTAGTAGTGGCAAGACTGTCGGATGACGAGCCAGAGCTCCCCCCAGCAGGGTCTGGTGCTGGCAAGGCAAGACCCTTGGCAGAGTCTGGCATCGGCAAAGCAGGAGCCCCGACAGAGTCTGGCGCCGGCAGGGCGGGATCTGCATAAGCAAACGAAGTGATACAGAGGAAGAAGATGATGCAGCCCCAGTTTACTTTGTCAGCTCCCTCTTGCAGGGGGCTAGATCAAGATACTCTGGTGTACAGAAGTTGCTCTTCGGCCTCCTTATGGCCTCGAGGAAGCTGCGTCATTATTTTGAAGCACATGAGATCACCGTCATCACTCGCTTCCCGTTGCAACAGATCTTGCACAACCCAGATGCAACAGAAGGATTGTGGAATGGGTGTTGGAACTGTCGAGCTTTGGTCTCAGGTTTGAAAGCACTTCGACAATCCAGAGCGGGGTTTTGGCGGAGTTCATTGCAGAATGGACGTCAACGCCTGACGATGAAATTCAAGAGACCACTCTCCCCGGCAAGAAGACAAGCCGCAACTAGGTTATGTACTTTGATGGGGCTTTCTCGCTGCAAGGCGCCGGTGCCGGTGTGCTGCTTGTCGCGCCCACCGGAGAGCACCTCAAGTACGCAGTCCAAATGAAATTTCCCCGGGAGAGATCGACGAACAACACCGCGGAGTATGAGGGGCTGCTTGCCGGTCTCAGGATCGCGGCAGACCTTGGGATCGGAAAGTTGATCGTCCGTGGGGATTCACAACTCGTAGTGAAGCATGTGAACAGGGATTATCAGAGCCCGCCGATGGAAGCTTATGTAGATGAAGTAAGGAAGTTGGAAGAGCGTTTTGATGGTCTACAAGCAGAGCATGTTCCTCGAGCAGAGAATAGCATTGCTGACGACCTGTGAAAACGTGCTGCCCTCAAGTTACCTATGGAACCAGGGACCTTTGTGCTCCAATTGACTCAGCCATCCGTTGAACCATCGGCAGGACAGAATAAGCGAAGAAAGTTAGGCCCCGGCAAGTACTTTCCTGCCGAGCTCCAAGGATCCGCCAGCAAGGATGTTGCCGGGGACGCCAAGCTTGCCGGGGAGCGACAGGCTCCGACAGGGCCTCAAGCCCTTTCCATAGAGACAACCGCTCCCACGGCAGAAGACATGCCTCTAGTCCTTGCCGTCGAGCCTCAGGCTCTGGCATGGGCACGGCACACTGTTCAGTTCCTCCAAACAGGGGAACTCCCTGAGGAAGAGGAAGAAGCGGAGAAAGTAGCCCGTCGGTCTGCCATGTACCAGTTTGTGGACAACGTCCTATACAGGAAAAGACCGAACGGTGTGAAATTGAAGTGCATTCCCCGGGAGGACGGACTGGAGATGTTGGCAGAGATACATGGAGGCATATGTGGCTCTCACATAGGATCAAGAGCCCTTGCCGACAAGGCATTCTAGCAAGGCTTCTTTTGGGCCACTGCTCTCCAGGATGCAACTGCACTAGTAACCAAGTGTGAAGCGTGTCAGTTCCATTCGAAGAAACTCCATCAACCAGCTCAAGCTCTCCAGACAATCCCTCTTTCCTGGCCATTTTCGGTCTGGGGGCTTGACATACTGGGCCCCTTTCCCCGTGCCGCCGGGGGCTTTGAGTAATTGTACGTTGCGATCAACAAGTTCACAAAGTGGCCAGAAGTGGAAGCAGTCAGAAAGGCGACAGCACAATCAGCCGTCAAGTTCTTCAAAGGACTAGTTTGCCGTTTTGGTGTTCCAAACAGAGTTATCACCGACAACGGCACGCAGTTCACAAGTCGCACCTTCATGCAATACGTCCTAGACCTCGACAGGAAGATATGTTTTGCTTCTGTTGCACATCCATGAAGCAACGGCCAGGCGGAAAGGGCAAATGCTGAAGTGTTACAGGGCCTCAGGACGAGGACTTTTGACAGGCTGCACAAGTGCGGAAGATGCTGGATTGACGAGTTGCTAGCGGTTCTTTGGTCAATCAGAACAATGCCAAATCGAGCCACCAGTCAGACACCCTTCTCCCTCTTATACGGGGCAGAAGCAGTTCTCCCCACAGAACTCACATACGGGTCACCTCGAGTACTCGCTTATGATGAGCTCGAGCAAGAGTAGTTGTGGCAAGATGACGCTATGCTCCTTGAGGAAGATCGTCTTAAGGCTGCTGTGCGAGCTACGCGCTACCAGCAAGCCTTGCACCGCTATCATAGCTGCAAGGTTCATGCCCGAAGCTTTGAGGAAGGTGACCTTGTTCTTCAGCGTGTTCAGTCGGCCAAGAATTCCAACAAGTTGACGCCAAAGTGGGAAGGCCCTTATCGGGTAATGCGAGTCACCATGCTCGGCGAGTCCGCCTGGAGACCGAAGATGGTATCCCACTGAGTAACTCCTGGAACATCGAACATCTTCGTAAGTTTTACCCGTAAGGCGCGGTTGACGGGCCCCCAGCAGACCACCTTTTGTACAAGCCTTGCCGACAAGGCATGTGACCCTTTGTACAAAGCCAGGCGCAGACCCTGAGCAACAGATGAATAAACGAAGCGCTGGCGCCCTAAGAATTAGCATGCATGTTAGGTTGAGTTTCTCTCTGGTAGGGTTGATAGTGCTTAGCGGCAACTAACCCCTACCATAGAGGTTGATGTGTGTCTTTTTGTCCCTTCCAGTCCTCTTTGGTTCGCAGGCTGCACGAGCGCTTTAGCGGAACTTTTTGAAGGAAAGGAGACGAACTGACACCCCGACCCCGGTAAGCTAAGGCTGCCGGGGGCAGCAGATTCAGATAAGTCCTTTTTCCCCACTGCGTACTTCCGTATGAAACTTGAACGTACGAAACTTCGCTCGATCCCATGCCACCGTGCTCCCTCCTTCCCATGCCCAAAATCCCCTTTGGGCTGGAATTTGGTTGTAGTTGCGGTGGAGGGGGGACGAACGAAGGGCCTAATCCTACTTTGCCCCTACCTTCGCCAAGGGTGTGGGCTTAGCCAGGGTATGAAGCGGGAGGACTGCAAGGCCTGTTGCCGGGTGACGTTGTTTATTCAAAAAATAACGAGGACTCGTTCCTTGGTGTGAGCCTCACTCATGCACAAAATAACCCGGCAAACACCCTTTTTCTTCATTAGTACATTGATTAACAAGTACAATTCATACAGAATGTAAGCATGAGCAAGGGGTTACAAAGTTTAAATTCGGCGAGTGCCCGCGGGCTTAAGATCTAAAAAAAGATAAGATGCCCGTAATCCCTTTCTTGTGCCTCTCCTCAGGAAGCAGATTAAGATAGCGGGAGGGCAAAAAGAGCGCCTAGGTAAGGTGCACGCGGCAGAAGACACCAAGAGAACACCCCGGCGGCCGTCCAGAAGAGGGCTGGTGATGATGGTGCCGGGGGAGGAGCCGAAAGATGAGGCGGCGGGCTGGCAATACGAGACGAAGGCGTCGATGCCATAGTACTCCAACTTGATATCCTGCTACCCGCCAGCCGCCGGAAGCGGCAGCCCCGAGAAGTTCAAGGAGCTGGCTTGATAAGCCACCGCCAAGAACTACCCCCGGCAAATCACTCTGCCGGGGAGAAGACCAGGCTCAGATGATGGTGCTGCCGGCGTTGCCTGGGGACAGCGCGCCCGATGTCTAGTCGGACCCATCCCCGTCGTCCTCCCCACCAGTCTCCTCCTCATCGCTATCGCTCGAGGAGGAGCTCTCGTCGGCAGTCGAGCTCTCCGTGCAGCACCCTAACCGGATTCCCGAGCGCCCAACGACCTTGACGGAGAGCAGGTCAGCCTCCACTAATTTGAAGCGAAGGATGTGCCCCTTCATCAGGCAGTGGGCGCGTGCGAAGGTTTTCCAACCGCAACGAAGAAGCATTACATGAGGGACGGGGAACTCCATGTTCGCCCACATATCGCCATTGCAACATCCCTTCATGTGAAGCCTCAACCTCGACGGCTAGTGAACCTCCAGTACCCTCGCGAACGGCTCGGGAAGGCGAAGACGGCTACGCGGCGGTTCGCGCAGCTGCAAGATAAACTCTAGTGTCATGTCTCTGACATGGCCGCTTGACAAAGCGGGAGGAGACGGCGGCACCGCAGGTGCCCCACTTCCACGTCCACTTCTGCCTCGACCACCTCGCCGACCGCGACCCCGTCCAGCACCTCCGCCTTGGGCGCTTGGCTCTTCCTTAACCGCTGCAACTCTCTGGCAAGAGAAAGAACTAGTCGCCTGCGCAGGGGGGCGGCCGCGACCGCGCCCTCTCGGCATGATGGTGGATGGAGAACAGAGAAGAAGAGAAGACGCGAAGGGATTCCCCTCCTTCTCCTCCTGATCCCCCTTTTATAGCCGAACAGGAAGGGCTCGGGGTTGGCTCTATACCTTCTCTGAAGGGCCCTTTCGAGTCCGGCTCATTAAGGCCATTGGCAACGAGCGAGGTCATCGACCGCCCTCCCCACGCCAATCAAAGGCGCATGGGTTTCTGCCACGGCACGTCTTTCCGTATCCCAGGCATACTATGCGCGGGCCACTGCAAGCGCGACAGACGAGAAGATTGTAGCAGTTATCCCCTGCCACACGTGCCCGTGCACTGTTTGGGCCTGGCCCAACGACACTTCGCGCTCGTGTGTGGCCCAGGCCCGGGGGCTCCTGTCGGTGTACTAAAGTTTGAGCCCTTTAGCACCCCATACTTGTGCACGGGCGGTCGTAGCCCCACGCGCGGTGAGGTATGAAGAGGGTGATCGAGGCTTAAAACGAGACACAAGACGAAGAGAAGCGGCCAAGCCAGAGACCAGAGAACAGAGGACGAGCTGGACCCCCGGCAAGATCCTTGCCGGGATGACTTACAGAGCACTAACAAGAGCACCACCCATGAGGTTGAGGGCTCTGACACCATCGACAACGTTAAGGACAAGACCCAGGGCGTGCGTGTAGTGGCGTGCAGATCTTTGTGAAGGCCAGAAGACGAAGTACCTAGCAAGATCCTTGTCGAGGACTGAGGGAGTCCTAGATTACGGGGTCCTCGGGCGTCCGGGCTATGTGACGTGGGCCGGACTCATGGGCCGTGAAGATACAAGATGGAAGGATTTCCCCCATTTCCGGATGGGACTCTCCTTGGCGTGGAAGGCAAGCTTGTAGTTCGGATATGAAGATTCCATTCTCTGTAAACCGACTCTGTACAACCCTAGCCCCCTCCGGTGTCTATATAAACCAAAGGGTTTAGTCCGTAGAGGCAATCATAATCATACAGGCTAGCATATAGGGTTTAGCCATTACGATCTTGAGGTAGATCAACTCTTGTAACCCCTATACTCATCAAAGTCAATCAAGCAGGAAGTAGGGTATTACCTCCATCAAGAGGGCCCGAACCTGGGTAAACATTGTGTCCCCTGCCTCCTGTTACCTTCGATCCTTAGACGCATAGTGGGGGACCCCCCTCCCTACTCAAGATCTGCCGGTTTTGACACCGACATTGGTGCTTTCATTGAGAGTTCCACTGTGTCGTCGTTGAAAGGCTCGATAGCTCCATCGATCAGCAGCAACAATGCTGCCGAGAAGGAGATTTTTCTCCCCGGCCAGATCTTCGTATTCGGCGGCTTTGCACTACGTGCCAACTCGCTTGGCCACCTGGACCAGATCGACAGCTACGCCCCTGGTCACCAGATCAGTTTTGGAAATCTGAAGTATGTCGCTGATATCCAAGGAGACTTGATCTTCCAAGGGTTCGTGGCTCCAACAACCGCCCCCGCCTTAGATCCGGAGCGCGTCCCCATGTCCGAATACGGGAGTCTAGAGCCCGCCGGACTCTCTACGGCTATAGAGCTCAACACTGGAGAACCGGAAAAGATAGCGCCACCAGCAGTCATCGCAAAACCGGGCTCTTCTCCAGACACTAGTTCCAAACCCTCGAAGTCCGCATCATGCAAACTCGTCCAGGGAACTTCGGTCCCCGTCCAAACCTCGCTCTTAAACGAGGCTCTAGACTTAATGTGATCCCTCGCCATCACAGAGGAACCACCTCCGAATTGCGCCCAGCCTGGACTAGGGGTTGAAAATAGAGGATTTTACTTCCCACTCACCACCCACTTTATAGCCACTGTCGAGGATCTAACCGACATGATTGACTACGCCTCCGAAGACATCGACGGTATGGACGACGATGTTGGAGAGGAGCAGGCCCAGAACCCGCCGTTCACCGGACGCTGGACGGCCACCTTCATATACATCGTGTACATGGTGGACACACCTAAAGAAGGTGACGACGATGATGAGAAGGACTCGGTCGAGGACGAACCTCCTGAGATACCACCAAAGCGTCGACGTCAGCGGCGCTGCTCTAAATCGCGTCGTGGAAAAGACAGCAATACTGGCACCGAAGACAATGATACTCCGAAGAACGCCGAAGACCAAGAAGACCCCATCGAACCAACATCCGAACAGGATGATTGGGAGGACGGGCAAGTTAACCCTGACGAGCAAGCAGGGAATGAAGACTTGGAAGATAGCAACTATCTACCACTCTCCGAGGACGATGTGAGCCTCGGCGACGAAGATTTCATCGTGCCAGAGGAACCCCTCAAACAAGAGCGCTTCAAGCGCCAGCTAATAGCCACGGGATGAAGCCTAAAAAAGAAGCAGCAGCGGCTTCAAGCTGACCAAGATCTGCTCAACGACAGATGGACTAATGTCCTCGCAGCCGAAGAATACGGCCTCGAACGCCCAACAAAGAGTTACCCGAAGCGTAAGCTGCTACCCCAATTCGACGACAAGGCACTGGAGACCATACCACCCGCGCGTAACGCGGTTGATGGACCCGACCGACCACCACGTGGTCGGGACAGAACGGCAACTCAAGCCAAACACCAGCCCGCACCACCTCGCTGTAAAAGCAGAGAAACAACAGCTCGGGGATACACATATGACCTACGACAGGACCTAGAAAATAGAGCAGGTCAGACCAGATCAATCTATGGGTCGCGGGGGCGTGCCCCGATGCGAGAGGACGGTTATCAATCCTGGCGCGGCAAGCACAACCACGCCCGGGCCGAAAACCGCACACGGACTTCATCCGAACTGCGTCATGACATGGCCCGATCTAGAGGAGCCACACACCCCTTATGCTTCACCGATGAGGTAATGGAGCACCAGTTCCCACAAGGGTTTAAACCCGTGAACATTGAATCATACGACGGCACAACAGATCCCGCAGTATGGATTGAAGATTTCCTTCTCCACATTCACATGGCTCGCTGTGACTATCTACACGCCATCAAATACCTTCCCCTCAAACTTAAGGGACCAGCACGGCACTGGCTGAACAACCTACCAGAAAACTCTATTGGTAGCTGGGAAGACTTGGAGGACGCATTCAGAGACAACTTCCAAGGTACCTATGTTCGGCCCCCAGACGCCGATGACCTTAGTCACATAATCCAGCAACCTAGGGAATTGGCCCGGTAGCTCTGGACCAGGTTCCTAATAAAAAAGAACCAGATTGTGGATTGTCCGGACGCCGAAGCCCTCGCGGCCTTCAAACATAGTGTCCGAGACGAGTGGCTCGTCCGACACCTCGGCCAAGAAAAGCCGAAGTCCATGGCAGCCCTCACCGCACTTATGACCCGTTTTTGCACGGGAGTGGATAGCTGGCTTGGTCGTAGAAGCAATAGCACCGGCGACCCTGGCACCTCCGAAACCAGGGACGGCAATGGCAAGCCATGATGTGACAAGCACAAGCATCGAAACAATAATGACGGAACCCAAGACACGACGGTCAACGCCGGATTGAACAGCTCCAAACCCGGTCAACGGAAGAAGCCATTCAAGGCAAACAGAGATGGCCCGTCCAGTCTAGACAGAATACTGGATCGGCCTTGCCAGATTCATGGCACCCCCGATAAACCCGCCAATCATACCAACAGAAATTGTTGGGTCTTTAAATAGGCCGGCAAACTCAACGCCGAACACAAGGGGAAAGGGTCACCCTGCGACGCCGATGACCAAGAGCCTCGTCAACCGAACACAGGGGGACAGAAGCAATCCCCCCCCCCCGAGGTAAAAACAGTGAATATGATATATGTCACACATATCCCTAAGAGGGAACGCAAGAGCGCACTATGGGACGTCTACGCCATGGAGCCGGTCGCCCCAAAATTCAACCCATGGTCGGCTTGTCCAATCACCTTCGATCGAAAGGACCACCCAACCAGTGTCCGTCATGGAGGTTCGGCAGCTCTGGTCCTCGATCCAATCATCGACGGATTCCACCTCACACGAGTCCTCATGGACGCAGCAGTAGTCTCAATCTACTTTATCAAGACACTGCCCGCAAAATGGGCATCGACCCGTCAAGAATCAAGCCCACTAAAACTACCTTCAAAGGAGTAATACCTGGTGTAGAGGCCCGCTGCACGGGCTCAATCACACTGGAAGTCATCTTCGGTTCGCCGGACAACTTCTGAAGCGAAGACTTGATCTTCGATATTGTCCTCTTCCGCAGCGGCTATCACGCACTGCTCGGACGAACCGCTTTCGCCCGCTTTAATGCGGTTCCGCACTATGCCTATCTAAAGCTCAAGATGCCCGGTCCACGTGGCGTCATTACCATCAACGGAAACATGGAGCGCTCCCTCCGTACCGAGGAGCATACCGCAGCCATCGCGGCTGAAGTACAAAGCGGCCCTGTCAAGCCGCACACCTCATCGGCTATCAAGCCGCCGGACTTCATTACGAAAGGTCGGTCAGTTCTGCATGCTGGCAGCCCGACAATTCTAGGGCTGGATTAGCAATTTCGCCTCCTTCGATCGCCACATACATCAGCGAAATTCCTACCGCGCATGCACAATTATGCACTCAGAATACCTTGGGCATTAGCGGAGGCAATATACGGACAGGCCTATAGCACGGTTCGACCTGATACGACCTTCCCCTTTCTTTAATCATATTTTCTTTTTTACCACAGGTGAAATCATAACCTACTCATCCTACGGACTCACAAAGACTCTCTCCGAGCCCGGTTCCGTATTAATAGCCGAAGACCATTCCTCTCAAGGAATCTTTCTTACTTAGGCGAAAGCGGCGCAGACGTGCGGCGGGAAGGTGCAAAGGATTTTGTAGACCACAACTTCCCTCAAGAACCTGCATAGAGCTTTTCCCTTAGCCCTAGACCCCTGGCACGTAAAATGGCCTTGGTGATTATGGTACCCTCTGTAAGATTACGTTTTGACGTATCAGTCAGATTCCAGTGAGCCAAATTCTTATTCGGTATCGTCTTTACTTATAGACTTTATGCCGTCTCTTCAGTTGTTTCACGAACACACCTCGGCACAAATTGCCAGGGGCTCTATAGGGCAACATATGTGTTGCCAAACAAAAAGTCCGAACAGCTTCATAGCACAATTCGGCATCCTAAGCTCGGCACTATATGCATCAGCTCCGAATCATGTCTTTGGTCAATAGTTGGGTTGCCCGGCTCCTGTGTTTGCTACCTTACGTTCCGTCTGATCGGCTAGGGTAGTAAAGGGAGAACTACTGCGATTGTGTTTCTGGTTCGTCCGGTTACCTCAATAGAGAAAGCCGAAAACTGACTGTCATGATGTGGCGAGAGCTCGTCAGCCACTCGGTGACTTATTACAATCTTTAGCGATTTTTTCCGTACTACATGAAGGACTGTTTCCCGGTCACATATGTAACGCATCCACATTGGGATAGCCGCGTACATACCAGGGGCTACTTTGTAGACCCATCGTCAAACTCCTATGGCTAAGTGAGAGCAATAAAACCGAATAGTCTGATTGCCTGGTTCGCCTCATTGATACCTCCTTCATGGACGAAGATGTTGGGTTAAGTGTATTCATGTGCAATTCCAAACACCCCGGTAGTATCTACATGGGGGTTGAAGCCGACGATTGAGAACTTTCAAAATAAAAACGGCCGCACAGGAGGATAAAACTCTTCATAAAGGAAGGAATATATTACAAAAGACTTAGTTCATAATACAAACTCCCGAACAGTTCGGACTCGTTCATTCGAACACTACATCCTTAGAGCATTGGCCTTCTACAAGGCGGGCACCTTTAAGAACGTCCTCAAAATAGAGCTCCGGTGTGCGGTGGTCCTTGCTTTCGGGTGCACCCTCAACTACCACCTTTTCGGCCTTCATCTTCGCCCAGTGCATCTGGACACGGGCGAAGGCCATTCGCGCCCCTTCCATACAAGACCACCTCTTGACAGCGTCAATTCGGGGCAGTGCATCGACGAGACGCTGCACGAGGCCGAAGTAGCTGTCTGGAATGGCTTCGGCCGGCCACAACCGGACTATGACGTCCTTCATGGCCGCGTTGGACATCTTCTGCAGCTCAGCCCATTGTGCCATCTGGTCATTTAGCAGTACGGGACGCTCCTGCCCCGCAAACTGCGACCAGAAGAGCTTCTCCGTCGCGTACCCCTCCTGGGCCTGGAAGAATTGGGCGGCGTCCGTAGCACTCTTCGGCAGATCTGCATATGCGTCTGGAGAACTCCACAGTCGATTAAGCAAGGCATACTTCCGGTCCCCAAATTTAGCCTGTAAAAGAAAGGGCTTACCAGCCGCTATCTGTCCGGCTTGACGGATTTCCTCGCGCGTTGCGCGGGATTCGTACCGCGCCTCTGAAGCGTCTTGAAGGGCCTTGGCGAGTTCGGTCCCCTTCGCCTTATTTTCCTTTTCTAAGGACTCGCACTTGGCGGTGGTGTCCTTGAGCTTTTGCTCCATCTCGGTCAACCGTTCCTCAAAATGGCGCCAAGTGGCCTGTTCGGCCGTTAAGTCCGCAGCCGCTTTATCAGCAGCCGCCTTGCTTGCCCTTGCTTGCTCCTTGGCTTGGGCAAGCTCACCCATGAGGGACTCCACCGCGGCGGCACCATTTGTACAAATACGCACATTGCAGCTCTTGAACTTTCACAAAACACGGACATAAACAGGTATACAGTAAGATGTATCTTATACCTTGCGCCTCGTCGAGCCGCGTGTTAACAAGGACTAGGTCCTCATCGGCTCGTTCCAGTTTCCGTTTGATTTCAGAAACTTCCGCTGACTGGGCAGTCGCCGCTAACAGAGAAGCCTGTGTTAATCCAGATAAAAAGTATGTTACCACCTGACAACTGATTATTGATCCTCTGCTCTCTTTTTTCAAAGAACCGAACAGAGTCTCAGGGGCAACTATCTATATACAAGCATATTTATCATAAAATGGTAAAAAAAATACATTGCATACCTCGAAGCCTGCCAGCAGGCTGGAATAGGCTTTGTTCAGCCCGCTCTTCACAGGCTGAATCTTCTCAGCCACCGTACCCATCAAGATGCGGTGCTCATCCAGGACGGATGCACTTTGCAGTGTGTTCGCCGTGGTATTCGGTGCCTCCGGATTAGCAAAGGTCGCCACTCCCACCTCTCCCGCAGGGGGTCGCTCATTAGACTCCGGAGCCTTGTGGGTCTCCGGAGTAGTATGCGGCTGGGGGTCGGATTGACCGGGGCCCCCGTCGTCGGTCTTCGTGGGGGCCATACCCCTCAGTCCTTCGGCAGCCGAGGTGTTGCCCTCAGGCGCCGTTAAGTCGCCCCCCCCCCCGTGTCTCTTCAAGGCTCGGGGAGGGCCTATAGGACGACACCTCAGGGTCATCCGCCCTAGGCGGTGGGGAAGCTAGGGGAGGCGACTCGCTCTCCATCATCTCCGGCGGCAGATCCCTCGAGGATGAGGATAGCTGGGGGAGATTACGAGCCGGACTAAAAGATAGAACTTAGAGTTATCATCACACTTCATAGAGATTGGATGAGTGTGGAGAATCCCGGGCTACTTACGAGTCGGCTTGGGGCTTGGTCCGGCGACGATGCTTCGGGATGGCCTCGGCATCTGACTCCGAGTCATCGGGGAGGGTAATTTTGTCCCTCTTGGAGGCTTCGGCCTCCAAGTCTTCGGGGGCCACCCTCTTCTTGCCCTTGCGGGGAGGATCTTCTTCTTCCTCCTCCTCCTCGTCGTCATCGTCTCCCTCGTGAGAGGCCTGGGCATCAGCTTCTCCGGACATTGCGTCCGAAGTGCCCTCCTCTTTCTTCTTCTTCTTCTTGTCCTTCTTTACCGGCGCCTGGTATGGCGCTGGGACCAGCATCCTCATTAGTAGAGGATTGGCTGGGTCTCCGGGGAGCGGAGCCGGACACCGGATCTGCTCCGCCTTCTTGATCCAGACCTGTTTGGGGATAGACTACTCAAATACTTCTCCTTCGGAGCAACGAACCTATTGGTGTTCGGAGGTTTAAGAATTTACCTCGGAGGCCGGATGATTGCAGTCGAGGCCGGTGTCGTCTGATGACTTCGGCCACGTTTTCTGCTTCTTAAAAAGCAGCTTCCAGATCCCCTTATGCGTTGTGCCATAGAACCGTTGTAGGGTCCGCGGCCCTTCTGGATTGAACTCCCACATCTTGAGGGGCCGCCGCTGGCAGGGAAGTGCTCGGCGGATCAACATCACTTGGATTACGTCAGTGAGGGTAATGTCCTTCGCTATCAAGCTCTGGACGCGTTTCTGCAGCAGCAACACCTCAAGGACCGACCCCCAGTCCGGACCCTTGTCGGTCCAAGATGTGAGCCTCAGAGGGGGTCTGGATCTAAAGGCTAGAGCAGTTACCCACTTGGAGCCGTGGGGTTCTGTGATATAGAACCATTCCTGTTGCCATATCTTGATGGTGTCCACAAAGACTCCCTTTGGCCAATTGACTTTGGGGAGCTTTCTCACCATGGCGCCACCACAGTCCGCGTGTTGCCCGTCGACCACCTTTGGCTTCACATTAAAAATCTTGAGCCATAAGACGAAGTGTGGAGGGACGTGGAGGAAGGCCTCACACACGACGATGAACGCCGAGATGTGGAGGAACGAATTTGGGGCCAGATCATGAAAATCCATCCCGTAGTAGAACATGAGACCCCTTACGAAGGGGTGAAGGGCGAATCCGAGTCCACAGAGGAAGTGGGGGATGAACACCTCCCTCTCGCCGGGCTCCGGAGTAGGGATGACCTGCGCCGGATCGAGAAGCATGTGCTTGATTTCTGCAGTTAGATACCGCGCTTCTCGCAGCTCCTTGATGTTCTCCTCCGTGACGGAGGAGGCCATTCACTTGCCTTGAGAGCCGGCCATAGTCGGAGGATTTGCAAAGGGGAGAAAAGCTTGGAACTTGGGCGCTGGAGCTCGAGGATGGAGAGGCAGAGAGAGAATGAGGCGTGGGGCGGAAGAGTTGGATTCTATCCACTAATATGGACTGCGAATATCAAGCGTCCCCCTCCCTCAAGCCTTAAAACTCGCCTGTTCCCAAGGGGTCGTGCGAATAGCACGCTTAGGTTACCAAAACTCGTATTGATGAGAATCCCGCAATAAGGGGACATGATCTCTGCTTAGACAAGACATATCAATGGGAGTTGCGTATTGAAACGCAAGGCGGGAGGCCCAAAAACGGTTCGAAATGATAACAGAGCCAAACGTGATGTTTCGCCGGAAAAAGCTGTCGATGGATATGTTTTAAGTATTATGCTTTTATGGTTGGAAGGTTAACCTATTGTACAGATCCGGATATAGATCTCTTCTTCAGAGGACTACTTTGGAGTATTTGGAGGAGGAACCTGCCTTGCGATGCCGAAAACAACTTGCGGGCCGAACTCATCGTCATCGGAAGACTGGTTCACGGGCTAGTGAGGGAGTCCTAGATTATGGGGTCCTCGGGCGTCCGGGCTATGTGACGTGGGCCGGACTCATGGGCCGTGAAGATACAAGATGGAAGGCTTCCCCCCGTATCCGGATGGGACTCTCCTTGGCGTGGAAGGCAAGTTTGGCGTTCGGATATGAAGATTCCTTTCTCTGTAAACCGACTCTATACAACCCTAGCCCCCTCCCGTGTCTATATAAACCAGAGGGTTTAGTCCGTAGAGGCAATCATAATCATACAGGCTAGACATCTAGGGTTTAGCCATTACGATCTCGAGGTATATCAACTCTCGTAACCCCTATACTCATCAAAGTCAATCAAGCAGGAAGTAGGGTATTACCTCCATCAAGAGGGCCCGAACCTGGGTAAACATTGTGTCCCCTGCCTCCTGTTACGTTTGATCCTTAGACGCGCATTTCGGGACCCCCTACCCGAGATCTGCCATTTTTGACACCGACAAGGACGTTTGTGAGGCCCCGACAAGATCCTTGCCGAGGACATCGGCTAGACCACGGCAAGGCTCCGCCACCCCGTCACCACTCCGGCGCACCTGTGTGGTGGCATGCAGATCTTCGTGAAGATCCTACCACCTCTCCAGCGCAGCAGCTGGCAGCCAACTTGGCACTGCATGCTCGTCGGCATGGACGCATGTCAAGGGAGCGGGGCAGCGACGGACGGGACGGGTTCTACTCCCATCCCCGATAACGCTGAAGGGCACGTAAGCAACACATTTAATGCATTTGTCCTAAGACGCCGATGATAAACATATGCATTGTAGCTACTTTACACCTCCTATGTGCCACTATGGCAACCCCTTGGACATATAAAAGGAGGCCCATGGTGTACTGGAGGAGGATTCAGATTTTTGAACCTCTCGGCCCAGCTTGCATGCGTAGCAGCGAGCCGAAGCTCAAGAACACGGAATATACAGTCAAGCAGGACTTGGGTTTTACGCTTCTCAGCGGCCCGAACCTGGGTAAAAATCGGTCGTGTTGATCATTAGATCTGCTCTTTCCACCACCCCTCTTCCCTGCAAAAAAACGTAGAAGGGATCCACGTGATCCTGTAGGTGTCTTTCTTTCCCGACACTATCACACCCGATCATCATGTGGTGTCTCAACACAACGAACTTTCGCAACGGTGCATACTCAGGGACAACACTTATACCTTGAAATTTTAGTTAAGGGATCATCTTATAATGCTACCACCATACTAAGAAAAATAAGATGCATAAAAGATAAACATCACATGCAATCAAAATATGTGACATGATATGGCCATCATCATCTTGTGCTTTTGATCTCCATCTCCAAAGCATCGTCATGATCTCCATCGTCACCGGCTGGACACCTTGATCTCCATCATAGCGTTGTGGTCATCTCGTCAACTATTACTTCTACAACTATTGCTAATGCATAGTGATAAAGTAAAGCATTTACGTGGCGTTTGCCTTTCATACAATAAAGAGACAACCATAAGGCTCCTGCCGGTTGCTGATAACTTTTACAAAACATGATCATCTCATAAAATAACGTATATCATATCATGTCTTGACCATATCACATTACAACATGCCCTGCAAAAACAAGTTAGACGTCCTCTACTTTGTTGTTGCAAGTTTTACGTGGCTGCTACAGGCTTCTAGCAAGAACCGTTCATACCTACACATCAAAACCACAACGGTGATTTATCAAGTTTTCTGTTTTAACCTTCAACAAGGACCAACAGGAGTCAAATTGGATTCAACTAAAGTAGCAGAAACAGACGCCTGGCAACCACCTTTATGCAAAACTAGTTGCATGTCTGTCGGTGGAACCGGTCTCATTAACATGGTCATGTAAGGTTGGTCCAGGTCGCTTCATCCAACAATACCGCAGAATGAAAATAATACATTGGTGGTAAGCAGTATGACGATCACCACCCACAACTCTTTGTGTTCTACTCGTGCATATCATCTATGCATAAACCTGGCTCGAATGCCACTATTGGGGAACGTAGCATGCAATTTAAAAAAATCCTACGCTCACGCAAGATCTATCTAGGAGATGCATAGCAATGAGAGGGGGAGAGAATGTCCATGTACCCTCGTAGACTGAAAGTGAAAGCGTTTGACAATGCGGTTGATGTAGTCGAACTTCTTCTAGATCCGACCGATCAAGCACCGAACGTACGATACCTCCGAGTTCTGCACACGTTCAGCTCGATGATGTCCCTCGTCCTCTTGATCCAGCAAAGGTGTCGAGGAAGAAGATGAGTTCCGTCAGCATGAAGGTGTGGTGACGATGATGATGAAGTGATCCGCGCAGGGCTTCGCCTAAGCACTACGAAGATATGACCGGAGGCATAAACTATGGAGGTGGGCGTCGCACACGGCTAACGATTGTTGGTGTGTATTCTAGGCGCCCCCTCCCCACATATATATATATATATATAGGTGGGAGGGGGAGGGGAGCACCATGGGGCGCCCCAAGTAGGAGGAATCCTACTTGGGGTCCTATCCTAATTCGCCCCCCCCCCTCCTTATTTCACCGGAGAGGAAAAGGGAAGAGGGAAGGGAGGAAGGAAAGGGGGGCCGAACCCCCTCTTCCTTCTCCAATTCGGCCTCCTACCTAAAGGGGGGCGCCACCCCTTGTGGGCTGGTGTGCTCCCCTCTTATGGCCCATAAGGCCCATTATTCGCCCCCGGGGGGTTCCCGTAACCCCCTCGGTACTCCGATAAATACCCGATACTATCTGGAACACTTCCGGTGTCCGAATACTATCATCCTATATATCAATCTTTACCTCTCGAACATTTCGAGACTCCTTGTCATGTCTGTGATCTCATCCGGGACTCTGAACAACATTAGGTCACCAAATCACATAACTCATATAATACTAAATTGTCGTCGAACATTAAGCGTGCGGACCCTACGGGTTCGAGAACTATGTAGACATGACCGAGACACGTCTCCGGTCAATAACCAATAGCGGAACCTGGATGCTCATATTCAGGAGTGGGCGTTCGGTTCCCCCGAACCGAACGGTTCGGTGCTTCGGTGTTTTTGCTTTCTCGGTTCCTAAAAAATGTGCCCCGATCGGTCTCTAGCAATAAAAGAAACCGAGCCTTCGGTGCCCCGATCGATCGGTTCGGTATTCGGTTTTGCATCGAACAGCTGGGGCCTGGCCGCATGGGCACTATGATGCTAGGCTGCATTGGGCTGGCTGGATGGGATAGCTGCTACTTGATTGTCTCGGCTGGGCTGAGAGCTGTGGTTTGTGTGGGCTAGATAATAACACGTGTTATGCTCCAAGAAAAAAACAGATAACACGAGGTGAGCACACAGCATGCAGCAACAAACAACACCTAGGTTCAATAAAAAATAGAAAAGAAGATGGGTGTCCAGTACATGTGGACGAGAATTAGGGACGGAATCAGGGGACTAGCAGACCACCCTACGACACTTTTTGCAGGGGCAATTGATTTTTGTTGGCTAGCAGCGCATGCGTACGGACGGGAATTAATTTCTGGAGGATGCACGAGAAGACTTGGTGGGCCTCGGTGCTTCGGTCAATTCGATGGACCGAGCGTGCAGACCGAAATCACCGAAGTGAATTCAATTTGTCAGAATCGCTAACCGAGCATAGTACCGAATAAATCGGTTTCGGTCACTTCGGCTTCGGTTCAGGTTAATTCGGTTTGGTCATTCGGTTTTCGGGTTATATGCCCACCCCTACTCATATTAGCTCCTACACATACGAAGATCTTTATCGGTCGAACCGTAATGACAACATACGTTATTCCCTTTGTCATCGGTATGTTACTTGCCCGAGGTTCGACCATCGGCATCTTCATACCAAGTTCAATCTCGTTACCGGCAAGTCTCTTTACTCGTTCCGTAATGCATCATCCCGCAACTAACTCATTAGTCACTTTGCTTGCAAGGCATCTTATGATGTGTATTATAGAGAGGGCCCAGAGATACCTCTCCGATAGTCGGAGTGACAAATCCTAATCTCGATCTATGCCAACCCAACAAACACCTTCAGAGATACCTATAGAGCATCTTTATAATCACCCAGTTATGTTGTGTCGTTTGATAGCACACAAGGTATTCCTCTGGTATCTGGGAGTTGCATAATCTCATAGTCAAAGGAATATGTATATGACATGAAGAAAGCAATAGCAATAAAACTGAATGATCAATATGCTAAGCTAACGGATGGGTCATGTCCATCACATCATTCTCCTAATGATGTGATTGCGTTATCAAATGACAACTCATGTCCATGGTCAGGAAACCTTAACCATCTTTGATCAACGAGCTAGTCAAGTAGAGGCTCACTAGGGACATAGTGCTTGTCTATGTATTCACACATGTATTAAGGTTTCCGATCAATACAATTCTATCATGAATAAGGAAATATAAAATAACAACTTTATTATTGCCTCTAGGGCATATTTTTCTTCAGGAACAAGAATCAACTAGCATAGGAAGGTAAAACACTATAGAGAGGAGACTTGATATTATTGCAATATGGAAAAGCACATGTTCCTCTCTCATTATAATTTTCAGTGGCATCATGAATGAATTCAATAATATAACTATCACATAAAGCATTCTTTTCATGATCCACAAGCATAGAAATTTTATAACTCTCCACATAAGCAAATTTATTCTCATAAATAGTAGTGGGAGCAAACTCGACAAAATAACTATCATGTGAGGCATAATCCAATTGAAAATTTAAATCATGATGACAAGTTTCATGGTAATCATTATTCTTTATAGCATACATGTCATCACAATAATCATCATAGATGGCAACTTTGTTCTCATAATCAATTGAAACCACTTCCGAAGTAGTGGATTCATCACTAAATAAAGTCATGACCTCTCCAAATCCACTTTCATAAATATTATAAGATTCAACACCCTCCAAAAAAGTGGGATCATTACCTAGAGTTGACACTCTTCCAAACCCACTTTCATCAATATAATCATCATAAATAGGAGGCATGCTTGTCGGATCACGGGTTCCGGCAAAACCCTTAAGGTTCAAACTCTGGGGTGCGCACGAAGATCTCTCTCCCCCTAGCTCTCGCTCTCACCACGATCTCAAAGCTCAGCTCGCCGAACCCGAAGAACATGGGACACAAGAGTTTATACTGGTTCGGGCCACCGATGCGGTGTAATACCCTACTCCAGTGTGGCGTGGTGGATTGCATAGTAGGCTGACGATGAACAAGTACAAGGGATGAACAGCCTCCTGAGGAGTGGTATTCTTGAGCTCGGTGAGCTTGTGTGGTCAAGGGTGATCTGAATGATCCGTCCCGTTCTAAGGTGGTGGCTAGTCCTATTTATAGAGGCCCTGGTCCTCTTCACAAATATTAGGCGGGAAGGGATCCCACAACGGCCAATTTGAAGGGGGACAACTAGTACAGGCTATTCTGACAAAAGGTGGTCTTCGCTTGGCAAAGGCTCTGGTGGTGACGCCGTCGTGGGCTCCGCGATGACCTTCGTCCTGCCGTCCTGCTGGTCTTGGTCTCGTTGCACCGATATGGAAACCTTTGCCTGATGCCTCGGGACTCCTCGCCAGCACTTGCCCCTTTAGCACCAAAGAGGCAACGGGTACTCTACGCCCGCTGGCGCCCGCCTTGCCTTGGTCGTCACGGGTCACGTCATGGGAACCTGACGAGGTGCCCCCGCCTTGATCTCTCCGCTCCTCGCGAGCGGGCCTAGTGAGGCCGCCCCTGAGGAGGTCTTGTGTCGTCCGCCTCGTGAGGCTCGTCCCCTCGCGAGGGTCTTGAGTGTTTGCTGGTGAAGATGGGCCGTACCAGGCCGCTGGAGGAGCCACGCCATGGGCCGCAGGCAGGCAAGTCTGGGGATCCCCGTTCCCAGAACGCCGACAGTAGCCCCCGGGCCCAAGACGCGCTCGGACTTGGCTTCGAGGTGAATCCAAAGGACAAGTGCGGAGCGCCGTGGGCCCCAACCGCCTACGGCCTTGATTGACGTGTGGTGACTGATGGGACGTGTGTGTCCCCACTTGCCACGCTGCCTCGGCAACTACTTAGAACACTAACAGGTCAAATTTTAGATTTTTAAGATTTTAATTTTGTTAGGTCTAGGTGCTTTTCTTCTAGTACTCAAGGCTCTTTATTTTGGCGGTGTATATGATACCTGGGCCCCTGGGGGAAGAATTAGGCCAAAAATTAGGATACATTCTGGGAAAATGAAACTTCCATTGAAGAGAAGCAAATGAAACGCTTTCATAAAAATTCTCACATACAAAAGGCTGGTGCCGGCTGTGCTGCCTTCATTGCTTTCCTTCGTCTCGCTCCAGATCCCCTTTCTTGCTCCTCGCTTCCGAAGACTCCAGATCCGCCCAAATCCTCCTTCAAGCCTGCTGCTAATGGCACCTAACAAAGCTCAGGCTACTCCTCCGCCATCCTGGTAGGAGCCGGCGCTCAACGCGCCGAGCATCTCGGAGAAGAACCTTGCCGTCGTGCTCCTCATGATGGCGGAGGGTGATGAGAAGAGGAAGACTGCGCTCCGGGCTGGCTCCGCTGAGCCGGAGGCCCTAGGCAGCACCTTCTACCCCTTCTTCATGAGCAGCATCGTCGCGGGGTTGGTTCCCCCATTCTCCGACTTCTTCTTCTCCGTCCTCAGCCATTACAAGATTCACACCCTCCATCTTCATCCCAACTCCATCCTCCTCCTATCGATCTTCGCATTATATTGCGAGGCGTACGTCGGAGTGATGCCGTCCGTGGCACTGTTGCGCCACTTCTTCTTCCTCCGGATCAATGAGGGCCACCGCTTGGGGTGCTTCAACTTCATCACGGCCAACAAGATCAACGCGATCTCGAAGGCCGGGAAGAAGGCCGAGGGCTTCAGGAGCAAGTGGCTCCTGATGGATGCCAAGTGCTCCCACTCCATGACGGGTGGCTCCGCGCGAAGCTCACCGACCCTCGGGCGGAGTCGATGCTGGAGAGGATGACCACCAACCTAAAGCCTAGCGACTCAAGGGCGGCGAAGCTGACAGGAGCCATGATCGTCAAGGAGTTCATGGCGCAGCGCGCGGCTACCCTCCAGGCATGCGCGCGTCCCTTGTGGAAGCTCGGGGACGAAGGAGATGCCCTCCACCTGCGTCCGGAGGCCCTGTCTGACAAGGAGCTGGGCACGGCCCTCTGCTCCTTGGTTGGGGATGACCATGGGTACCCGCCGGACAGCTTCGCTCCCTTGTATCGTCGCCCGGAGGGGGCACAGATTGCTGCCGCCATGCCTGTCTTCGATGGGCGTGGTCTTGTGCCGCCGGCACCCTCTGAGGCCCCGGTGGCGAAGGCTCCGGTGGTGGTGTCCTCCGACGAGGAGGAGGAGCAGGACTAGGCGGCCACCCTGGAAGGGTCTGGGAGACGTCCCCTCCGTGCAAGGCTGATCTTCTTCGCACCTTGCCCGCCGCCGACGACACCGCCGACCACGTGCTGAAGGAAGTCCCACCTTCCGTTGGGGTCACCACGAGGTCCAAGGTGTCCCCCTCGGGGAAGCCGACGTCCGGCGCCCTGACGAAGAGCAGATTGTCGCTGATCTCTCGGGGTGACGCCCCCACTTCACTGCCGCCCGGGGCCACCGCGGCCTCGCAGCCTCCCGGGGACCGCGCGCCTACGCCCCAGGCCGTGAGGCCCTTAAGCTTCACACTTCTAAAGAGGCGCCAGGACTACACCGTCGTGGACCAGTGAGTTTCCTGCCCTGAGCTTGCCCTTGCTCCTGCTTCTGCTGCGGCTCCCTGATGCTCCCTCCTTGTGTTGTTAGGCCAACGTCGGCATCGAAGAAGAAGAAGGAAGGGGCGGCCACATCCTCGAGGCCCCAGCAGCCTGGCACGGCCGCGCCTCCTCTGGCACAGAAGGGCGGTGATGGCACAGAAGGGCAGGCTCCGGATCTTCTGGCCTCTTCTTCCACCGCCATCAACCTGCAGGTCTTGGCGATGACGCTGCCTCCTTCTTCCACTCCACTGCCAGTCTGTGATCCTTCCGCCTCGCCTGACACCCTAGAGCACGCACTTTCCGCGCTGGCCCGGCTGCGGGGTGATCTTCAAGGCGCCGACCGTCGCCTAGTGACCGGACGCCCGGAGCTGATATCCGGTTGGTTGTACTCTGTTGCATCCATCCGGGAGGCGCTGAGCCAGGCCGTGGCGGCATCCGAGGAGGATAAGCAGGCCGCTGTCCGAGCTGCGGGTGCCCGCGAGGTGGCGCTGAAGGACGCCGGGGCTGCCCAGGATCGCCGCCGGTCGCTGGAGGCCGAGCTGGAGACCATGCGCAACGAGCGTGCAGCCAAGGCTCGAGGCCGCCAAGCGGAGGAGGAGAAGATGAAAGCCCAAGAGGACGCCGTCAGGAGTCGCGACGCCGAGCTGGAGCAGTTGGCGAAGGCGCAGGCCACGGAGCGCAGCCGGCTGGAGAAGCTGGAGCAGGAGATGAAGGCAGAGAAGGCCGAGCTGGAAGCCAAAACGAAGGTCCAAGCTGAGGACCGCGTGGCCCTCAAGTCCCTTGAGGAGAAGTCCCGCGTGGCGCTGCGGGCACTCTACGAGAAGGGCTTGGAGGAGCCGCTGGCGACAGACGACAAGGGCCCCGCCCAGCTGCTTCCTCATCTAGTCACGGCACTTGAGGGCGTCGTGGACGGGATCGGCCCCTTGGTGGAGGGGGAAGCCCGCGCACTCTCCTTGGCTGCATTGACGCGCGTCTTCAGCCACCTCCATCTTCGCGATCCTGACGCTGACCTTGACGAGATGCTCGAGCCCGTGGACGACGAGCGCTACGCAGCTACTACCGAAGCCGTGAAGAGCCAGGTGGAGGCCTTGCTGAAGAAGTTCCGCGCCTTCAACCCTGCGCCCTCAACTGGTGGTGCTGTTGAACCTGCAACTCCGGCGGGCGGCGCAGGTGAGGGCAACGTTGATGTGGAAGGGGCATCCCTTGCAAGTGACGGCGGCATCCAGGGATGACGAGATGGCTTGCTGGCGGCTCCTTTCCTATTTTGCTTCTGCAACATGCACCATGCCTCATGGAGGCGTTTAAACTTGTGTTTGGTACTAGGAGAACAATATGTCTTGCAATATTTGTTTGAGATTCTGCGATTTCCTTCTCGTTTTCTTGGTGTTCTGCGTCGGCAGGGCCCGACCCCGCGCGTACCTCAGCCATTGTTGGGTCGTCCGGATTGCCAGGACGGGACCAGGGTGTGAGGGGCTACGTGGCCAGTTAGGCTCCTGAGTCGCGATGCTCAGGAGTCCCCCTTGACATGCAAACAGCTTGCAGAAAGGAGATGCGGGAGTAGGCCTAGTGTTCTACGTCGGCAGGGCCCGACCCCGTGCATACCTCAGCCGTCGTTCGATCGTCCGGATCACCAGGACGAGACCAAGGGGTGAGGGGCTACGTGGCCAGTTAGGCTCCTGAGTCGCGATGCTCAGGAGTCCCCCTTGACGTCCAAACGACCTTCATACCTTGGCTCCGCTCGGGAGGGCACGTGACGACCAGGTCCGAGAGACCTGGCAGGGCGGCGTACGCTTGGGCGTGACCCGAGCGCAGCCCCCGTGCCCAACCCCCTTACGCGGCTCTGCCAAGGGGGAAAGCGTTGCGGTGAGGCTGGACACTGAGCCGGGCGGGTCCTTGAGGTTGGTGCGGCCATGGGGCCGCCCTCAGTTGTTTATCACCAGCGCGGAGCATAGCACTTCCGCACTTGCACGAGCATAGCCGCTCCTCGACCGTGTCGACTGCCAGCACGGAGCATGGTGCGTCCACTGGTGTGTGGGTGAGGGCTCCCTCGGAGTGGAGCCCCCGAGGCGTGTAGAGCCCCGCCCTGACACATGGCTTGCACGGCAGGGCTAGATGAGGTGTGTCTGGGCACTCGTGAGCTAGCGCGGGACTCACGAGGCCCTACCTCAAGGCGGGTTGCGCCTGGTCTTGGTTCTTGATAGCTTCAGTGATCCTGTGAGATGGTTAGGCAACCTACGCCGGGCGAATCTCCTGAGGCGATCACATGAGAAGGCCAGACACCAACGACCCCAGGAGGTGACGTGAGCGGGCCGACCCGCCAGACAGAGCTCGGTCGTTGGGTTTATCGACGCTACAGGGACGGACCCAAGCACAGACACCATGCCTAGTCTTCTCATGCGAAGAATCCTAAAGAAAGACGACCGGCGCGCGGCTCCCGCGGTGGCGAGGCACTGGGTCGCACGCCCTAGCATGTCCATCCATGACCAGCTCATGTGAGAACAAGGCACCAAGGGCCACGGGAGGTGACGTACATGGGAGCGGGCCCGCGAGCTAGAGCTCAGCCTCTTGGATTTGGCAACGCTGCAGGGACGGACCCGAGCACAGACGCCGTGCCGGTCCTCCATCATGAGGTGGTCGTAAGTAGGCTTGCTAGGGCGTGCGACGTTCATGGCATCGTAGTGCCGGGCAGGCAGGTGATAATCGTAGGTAACTCATGCAAGGGAACCAACTAGCTTAGATAGATGCAAGAACGATACATGCCACTGGGACGGACCCGAGCGGCTTGGGGATAATGCAGCCCGAGGGGCGTCCCCGACAAAGCAAGCTAAAGATGCAAAAGGATACATGCCGCAGGGACAGGCCCGTGCGACTTGGGAATCATGCAGCCCGAGGGGCGCTCCCAACTGAGTAAACTTGGAAAATGTCACCTGGTATCGTTGTCGAAGGAGGGTTGATGTAGCCGAAGGCGCGCGATGAAGGAGTCAGTCCTCATGAGCCGCCAGGGCCCTAAGCTTCTGGAGGCTCTGGGGGCTCGGGTGGTTCCTTGAGGACCGTCTCCATCTCCGCCAGGACTGCGTGATGCCTGTCCTCCTGAGCCGCCAAGATGCTCCGTAGGTTGCGCTGGAAGGTGGCTGCCACGTTCGGCGGGCCAAATGGCATGCGAACATAGCTGTGAGATGGGCCCTCGCACCGCCCAACGCGCGAAGGCCAGAAACGCTCTTGAGACGTGGCCCTGTTGAGCCCTGGTATGTCGATGCAGACGAGCAGCCCGCCGTCCTCGCCAGGATGGGGAGCTGTGCCAGGTGGGTGGCGGTCGCCGCGCATGGTCCTTGCTTCTTGAAGCTCCTAGGTAGCCTTGATGATGAACTCCTGAGCACCAGGCGATCCTCGCCCAGTGCCCTCCTGAGGGAAACGTGCCGCAAAGCATGCCTCCACGTGGTGCCCGAGCGCCTCCCTCGTGATGTTGGCTAGGTCTGAGGCCCTCCAAAAGAGAGCCCCCGAGCCCTTCCCGAGGAGGGCGCGAGAGAGGGAGGTGCCCCAGCTGCGGGCGCTGATTCTGAGGTGGTGCCGCTGGAGACGCTGCTCTCCTGAGGCCCTGTGCGGAGTAGCTGCTTCTTCTTCTTGGGGATGGCCTCGGGAGGGTACAGTGTGCCTTCGTTGTCGGGGTCTTCGATTGCCACGGCTTGGAAGGTGCGCTCGAGGGAGCACACCGCATCTTTTTCTTCACACGGGACCGTGATGATGCCGCCGCTCCCCGGCATCTTGAGGGCGTTTTAGCCGTGGTGGGTCACCACCATGAACTTGGCCAATGCTGGATACCCAAGGATGGTATTGTACGGCAGACGGATATGGGCGACGTCGAAGTCAATGAGCTCAGTGTGGTAATTGTCACGCAGGCCGAAGGTGACGGGAAGGCGGACCTGCCATATCGGGGTGGTGGAGCCATCAGTCACTCCGGAGAAAGGCTTGGTGGGCTGCAGCTGATCGTATGGCACCTGGAGGCTGTCGAATGTTTCGACGGACAGGAGATTGATCCCTGCACCACCGTTGATAAGGGTCTTGGTGACTTGGATATTGTTGATGACGGGTGAGCAGAGCATCGGGAGGGCACCGGCAGTTGCCGCGCACTTGAGCTGATCCGACGAGCTGAAGGAGATGGCGCACTTGGACCACCTGAGTGGGCGCGTGGTCTCGAGCCTGGGAAGGGCTGTGTTCACCTCGCGAGCAAACTGCTTGAAGACGCGCTGGGAAGCTGGGGCCTGAGCACCGCCCAAGATGCAAGTGATAGCGCGCGGCTCCTGGAAGCCCCCAACACCCTCGTCCTGATGGTGGTCGTCGTTCCTTCTTGGTGGTGGCGGCAGTGGAGGGAGACCAACATTGCCCTGAGGACGGTCCTCACGAGGCTGGTCCCTCCAAGCGCCCTCACGAGGCTGGTCCTGCCAGTGGTCCTTGAGGGAGTCCTGGATTAAGGGGTCCTCGGGCGTCCGGTCTATGTGACGTGGGCCAGACTGATGGGCTATGAAGATACAAGACATAAGACTTCTTCCTGTGTGCGGATGGGACTCTCCCTTGCGTGGATGGCAAGCTAGGAGTTCGGATATGTAGATTCCTTCCTCTGTAAACCGACTTTGTACAACCCCAGTCCCCTCCAGTGTCTATATAAACCGGAGGGTTTAGTCCGTAGAGGCAATCACAATCATGTAGGCTAGACATCTAGGGTTTAGCCAATACGATCTCGTGGTAGATCAACTCTTGTAACCCTCATATTCATCAAGATCAATCAAGCAGGAAGTGGGGTATTACCTCCATCGAGAGGGCCCGAACCTGGGTAAACATCGTGTCCCCGGTCTCCTGTTACTATCAACCTTAGACGCATAGTTCGGGACCCCCTACCCGAGATCCGCCGGTTTTAACACCGACATTGGTGCTTTCATTGAGAGTTCTGCTGTGACAATGAAGACAGGATTGATGGCTGGCCTTGTTATCAGGCTAAACCCTCCGGCTGGGCGCCTTTACCATGACCGCCCGTCCGGCCGTTAAGCCGACGATGACTTTTCGGGTCATCGAAAATCACCTCCGTGTTGACTCCGAATACTCCAAACGGATGGATCCGGCGGAGTTGTTGTCTTTAAACGAACTCCTGGATCGCATCACCGCCATGGGGGTCGCTACAGACTACGATCGGATTGGGCTTAAACCTGATCTGAGAGAAATCAAATCTCCACCGATCACCCATCAGATAGCGGTAGTAGAGGAGCAAAACTACAACTCTTCCTCCATATTGAGGACGAACTATGTTTGGATTTCTGAGCTCGAAGAGCCGGATACCTGTCTGCGGAACGACACGCCCTGTCCTCCGAACTTAGAATCGGACGTTGGGCCTGAAAAATAAGTTGACATCCCGGAGCCCGAGCTATTAAGCTCAGAAGCTTTTCAGACTCCGGACCCCAAATTGGGTCAGGGTTCGGATTTAAATCCACCCACCCACCACAAGCAATATTCGCCAAACAATTCTGGACCTCCGGATATATGCGGCCTCATGTACGTACGGCAGTAGTCTCAGGAAACAGTTCATCACTTTTGGGCCAGATTCCTCCTTATCAAAGACAAGATTAAAGATTGCCGCGACGAGGACGCAATTTCAGTATTCTGGAATAATTGCACGGATGGAGGAATCCTCAACGCTATCAACCGCCGTCGCGTATTACACTAAGTTGACTTCGCAACCATAGTACAGAAGTACTGTGCAATGGAAAGCGCCTGGAAAACTCAGACAGCTCGCTGGGAACCACAGGTTCCCACTCAACCCCTTGGGCGGGCAAAAAGGATGCACCCTCGCGGGGCGCCCGACCCCATGGTAAAGAAAACTAAGCCCATTACGGGACGCGGAACAGTTCTGGAGGGATGGCTCGATAGGCCATGCAAAATACACACGACACCGGATACCGTACCAACCCATAGCCTTAGAGCATGTTGGATACTCCGGCAGGTGGCCAAGAGTGGTGAGGATATCCTCACCCAAAAACACCCCAGAGTAACACCCCCCGGAAGACAACGACCTCAGAGTATTGACGGTCTTCGAGACTTTCACTTCAAACAGTTGGCGCAAGAGGGATCTCCGCGACCTCGCCGAAGTCTGCCAAGTTGTAGCAATAAACCCCTGGAACGACACAGCCATAAGTTTCAATGCCAGTGACGAAACAAAATTCAGGACAGTCCGGGCACCAGCCGCCTTGGTCCTCAATCCAATTGTGGACAGCTTCCGGCTCACTAAAGTGCTCATGGACGGCGGCAGCGGACTAAACCTCATCTACGAGGATACACTCAACAAAATGGAAATAGACAGGAGCCGCATCGAGCAAAGCAATACGACCTTCCGAGGGATTATTCCCAGACGGGAGGCACGATGCGTGGGGAAAATCACGCTCGACGTGGTATTCGGCGCACCGGAGAACTATCGGTCCGAAGAGATAACCTTCCAGGTGGCCCCTTTCAACAGTGGATATCACGCCCTGTTGGGGCGAGATGCATTCACACGCTTTCAAGCCATACCCCATTACGGGTATATGAAGCTCAAGATGCCCGGGCCCAGCGGTATTATCACTCTCACCAGCGATCCGGACATAGCACTCCGCGCCGAAAATAAAATCGCATCCCCGGCCCTCGAGGCACTGTTCGAGGCCCTCGCGACCGAAGACTTAACCGCACTATGCTTCACGGTGGGTAGGGACGACGTAATCCTTGATAAGCGGCCCAAATCCACCTCCTTTAAACTAGCAGACGAAATAGTCAAATTATAAGTCCACCCTACGGACCCCAAGATGACAGCTTCCATCGGGGCATAGCTGAACCCAATGGTTGACGCCGCATTACGAGAGTTCCTGCGCGAGAACTGGGACATATTCGCCTGACACCCTTCTGATATGCCAGGAATCCTGCGCAGGTTGGCCGAACACAGCCTCAATATATTGAAGGGATATAAGCCGGTCAAGCAAACACTGCGGCGCTTTTCCGAACCAAACGACAAGCTATGGGGGAGGAGCTAGCCAAGTTAATGGAGGTCGGATTCATCAGAGAAATAAAACACCCGGACTGGCTAGCAAACCCGGTAATGGTGCCAAAGAAGGATAAATCCTGGCGCCTGTGCGTCGATTTCAAAGACCTCAACAAGGCCTGCCCTAAGGATCCCTTCCCCCTCCCTCGCATCGATCAGATTATTGATGCTACTGCAGGACACGACTCACTGTGTTTCCTCGATGCACACTCCGGATACCATCAAATCAAAATGAAGGAGTCCGATCAAGCCGCAACGGCATTTATTACCCCATATGGGCCTTTCTGCTTCAACACTATGCCCTTCGGGCTCAAAAACGTCGGCGCCACCTACCAGCGCATGATTCAAACATGCCTAGAGAAACAAATCGGCAAGACAGTCGAAGCATACGTGGATGACGTTGTCATCAAGACTAGGCACGTCGAGTCACTAATAGACGACATACGTCTCACATTCGACAACCTCCGTACATATGACATCAAGCTTAATCCGGAAAAGTGTGTTTTCGGCGTTCCCGCTGGAAAACTGCTCGGCTTCATCATTTCTGTCGGATTTCGGGTTCCGGCAAAACCCTATGGTTCGAACACTGGGTGTGCACGAAGATCTCCCTTTTACCTAATCACGCCCTCGCCCTCTCCGCAATCTTGAAGCCTATCTCGACGAACCCACAGAACAAGAGACACAAGATTTATACTGGTTCGGGCCACCGATGTGGTGTAATACCCTACTCCAGTGTGGTGTGGTGGATTGCCTCTTGGGCTATGGATGAACAGTTACAGGGGAAGAACAGCCTCCTGAGGAGAGGTGTTCTTGTGCTCGATGGGCTTGTGTGGTATCTCCAGCTAATCTCAATCTGTTCTTTCTCTATGGTGGTGGCTAGTCCTATTTATAGAGGCCCTGGTCCTCTTCCCAAATATTGAGTGGGAAGGGGTCCCACAATGGCCAAATTCGAAGGGAGACAACTAGTACAAGTTATCCTGACTAAAGATGGTCTTCGCCTGCCGAAGGCTCTGGTGGCGACGCCGTCTTGGGCTCCACGGTGACCTCCGTCCTGCCGTCCCGCTGGTCTTGGTCTCGTTGCACCAATATGGAAACCTTTGCCTGACGCCTCGGGACTCCTCGCCTGCACTTGCCTCTTTAGCACAAAAGAGGAAACGAGGACACTGTGCTCGCTGGCGCCCGCCTGGTCTTGGTCGTCATGGCTTATGTCATATGAACCTCGTGAGGTTCCCCTTGCCTTGATCTCTCCGCCCCTCGCGAGCCAGCCTGGTGAGGCTGCCCCCGAGGAGGTCTTGCGTCGTCTACCTCGCAAGGCTTGGCCCCTCGCGAGGGTCTTGAGTGTTTGCTGGTGGAGATGGGCCGTACAGGGCCGCTGGTGGACCCACGTCATGGGCCGCAGGCAGGCATGTCTGGGGACCCCTGTTCCCAGAACACCGACAGTAGCCCCCGGGCCCAAGGCGCGCTCAGACTTGGCTTTGAGGCGAAGCCAAAGGGCAAGGGCGGAGCGCCGCAGGCCTCAATAGCATGTGGCCCTGCTTGACGCGTGGCGATTGATTGGACGTGGGCGTCTCCGCTTCCCCACGCTGCCTCGGCAACCGCCCGACTTGACGAGTCCCTGCTGCATGCAAAAAGGGTTATCATTACCTGCGATCGTGGAGGTCGACGGTTGGCCTTCTCTAGGCTATAAATGAGGAGGGGGCGGAGCCCCCATCGCTCATCTCTTCCTGCCCCGCTCGCTTCTTCTCCCTTGCTTCATTGCTAGTAGCGACTCCCATGGCGCCCATTCGAAGGTTCTCGGCCGCGGAGAAGGGGAAAACCCTCCCGCGACGAGACCGGGCCACTTCCACCGAAGAAGAGGCCGGTCCACCGCCGTGACGCAGTTGAGAGGCCGGAGGTGACAAGGCCTTGGTGCAAGCAGCCACCTCCCGGGTATCCACTGCCTCTGTACGCCCAAGCAGAGGGCTCCGGAGGAAGAGGCGACGAGCGGCGCCGCCCACGCCACGGCCATGATCGCCGCACCGTGGTGGCGCACGCCGTCGCCCCAGGAGCCCATGCCGCGGATTCCTCGAGCGAGCTCGTGATGTGGGCGGCGATGCCTCCGTGCACTTGGATTCGCTTCCCACGGTCCTTCTCCGCCAAGATGCCGCTGAGGGGCCCCCTCGAACTTTGGCTACAGCACGCCGACTGCGACGCCCCGGCGGAGGTTGAAGTCGTCTCCCCAGGCAAGATCTTCATGACCCACGGCTGGGGCGAGGTTGCCTGAGTCTGCCACTCGGAAGGTGCCCTCGCCAACCATTTTGAGTACGATGGCGCTTCCACCATGTTCTTCAAGGTCTTCGACGAGGAAGGTTGCCGCCAGGAGTGCTGCCCCGGAGGAGGTCACCGGGATGGTGCAACGACCATTGACGAGCCTGCCGCTGGCCTCGCCGTTGGCTCCTCCAGCAGCAGCGGCGGCACTTGGGAGTCCAGCGACTCTCCTGAGTCCTACGAGACCCCGGAGATGAGCGATGACAGCTACGTTCCCATGAGCTCTCACCGCACCCGGAGCAAGGCCGTAGCGTCCGGCCGCCGTCGTCGCTGATCTGGATGGGGTTGGCGCCGGCCCCCGTGGCCCACTGTTGATGATGGCGTCGGCCGCGCCGACGCGTGTAGATAGGGCCCTTAGAAGCTCCCTTCTTTTGTTCCCTGCAAGGAATCAAGATGGACCCCATGGGGGTGTGTAAAGGGTCTGTAATGTTTTCTGTTGATATTATCCTTATTATGAAAATTTTGCGAGTGCATGTCCTGTTTCGGCTCGGTCTCCCCTTTCCAACTCCACGGCGGCTTGGTGCTCTACGCCGACAGGTCCCGGTCCCCAGGCAGGCTGCAGCCGTCACTGGTATGCCAGGTCGCGATGCCGTGGTCAAGGTCAGGAAGTGAGCGGCCCGAGGTCCAGTAAGAGCTCCTGAGGCGCAATGCTCAGGCGGTCCCCTTTAGCGCGCAAGCGGCCACCGAGAGGTAAGAAAGGGAGGCGATGTTGCCGCAACAGGGCTGCAGCAAGTGAGAATCCTATGCCGTAGCAATTGGTTGACCCGGGCGCGAAACTTATCTTGGCAGTCCGGAGTCGGTTCTTTGTGACGCGCCAGACTCGTGCGTAAGCGATCATAGCGCAGCCAGGTCAGGCCGTGCGAGCCTCCCTCTCTTCTCCACGCTCTTCTACGTGCTCTACGTCCTCAGGTCCCGGCCCTCGAGCGAGCTCAGCCGCCGCTGGTATGCCAGGTCGCGATGCCGTGGCAAGGCCAAGGGGTGAGGGCTGGAGAGCCAGTAGGAGCTCCTGAGTTGCGATGCTCAGGAGCCCCCCTTTTAACGTGCAAGCGAATTGCATGGGAGAAGAGGGAGCCCGTGGTACCGCCTACTGTTGTCCTCAGGAGGTCCCTGCAGGTTAGCGCAAGGAGGGACATAGATTGCCACTATGATTGCCGGCCTGCCACAAGTTGCTCTGCAAGCGGATGAAGGCACTGAGGGCCTGGTGAGGTGACGTGCGCGGGGCGTGCCGCGAGTTAGAGCTCGACCGCTCAGATTTGTCGGCGTTGTAGGGACGGACCCATGCACAAGCACCGTTCCAGCATGGATAGCTCCTGTGGTGGGTGACAATCGAGTAGGTGATAACCATAGGTAGATTATGCATGAAAAGCAAACTAGCTCAGGTAAATGCAAGAACGATACACGCCACTGGGTTGGTCCCGAGCGGCTTGGGGATGATGCAGCCCGAGGGGCACCCCCAGTAGAGTAAGCTAAAGACGCAAAAGGCATACATGCCGCAGGGACAGGCCCGTGCGACCTGGGAATAATGCAGCCCGGGGGGCACTCCCAGCTAAATAAACTTGGAAAATGTCACCTGGTTCCGTTGTCGAAGGGCTGTCGGGGTAGCTGAAGACACGTGGCAAAGGGGTTGCTCCTCATGGCCATCGGGGCCCTGAGCCTTGGGAGGCTCTGGGGGTCCAGGCGGTTCCTTGAGGACCGTCTCCATCTCCGCCAGGACTGCGTGATGTCTGGCCTCCTGAGCCGCCAGGACACTCCGTAGGTTGCGCTGGAAGGTGGATGCCACGCTCGGTAGGCCGAATGGCATGCGAACGTAGCTGTGAGGTGGGCCCTCGCAACGTCCCACGCACGAAGGCCAAAAAAGCTCCTGAGATGCGGCCCTGTTGAGCCCTGGGATGTCGATGCAGACGCGCAGCCCACCATCCTCGCCTGGATGGGGAGCTGCGCCAGGTGAGTGGCAATCGCCGCGCATGGCCCTTGCATCCTGCAGCTCCTGAGTGGTCTTGGTAATGAACTACTGAGCGTTGGGCGCTCCTCGCCCGGTGTCCTCCTGAGGGAAACGCTCCACAAAGCACGCCTCCATGTGGTGCCTGAACGCCTCCCTCGTGATGTTGGCGAGGTCTGAGGCCCTGCAGAAGAGAGCCCCCGAGCCCTGCCCGAGGAGGGCACCAGGCGCACCTTCCTATGCGAGGGAGGGAGGCGCCCCAGGCGCGGGCGCCGATCCTGACGTGGCACCGCCCGTGGCGCCGCTCCCCTGAGGCCTTGTGCAGAGTAGCTGCTTCTTCTTCTTGGAGATGGCCTCAGGAGGGTACTCGCCCTTGCTGTCAGAGTCTTCGATTGCTGCGGCTTGGAAGGCACGCTCGAGGGAGCACACCGCATCTCTTTCTTCATAGGGGACCGTGATGATCCCGCCGCTTCCTGACATCTTGAGGATGTTTTAACCGTGGTGAGTCACTGCCATGAACTTGGCCAGGGATGGATACCCGAGGATGGCGTTGTACGGCAGGCGGATATGCGCGACGTCGAAGTCGATGAGCTTGGTGCGGTAGTTTTCGCACTGTCCGAAGGTGACAGGGAGGCGGAGCTGCCCTATCGGGGTGGTGGAGCCGTTGGTCACTCCTGAGAAGGGCTTCGTAGGCTGAAGCTGATCGTATGGCACTTGAAGGTTGTCGAACGTCTCGACGGATAGGACATTAAGCCCTGCGCCGCCGTCGATGAGGGTCTTGGTGACTTGTACGTTGCTGATGACAGGTGAGTAGAGCATCGGGAGGGCGCCAGCGGTGGCCGCGCACTTGAGCTGATCTGCCGAGCTGAAGGTGATGGCGCACTTGGACCACCTAAGCGGGCGTGTGGCCTCGATCCTGGGGAGGACTGCGTTCAACTCGCGAGCAAACTGCTTGAAGATACGCTGAGATGCTAGGGCTTGAGCTCCGCCTAAGATGCAAGCGATAGCACGCGGCTCCTGGGAGCCCCCAGCCCCCTCGTCCTGATGGTGGTCGTCGTTTCTCCTGGGTGGTGGCGGTAGCGGAGGAAGACCAGCGTTGCCCTGAGGGCGGTCCTCGCGAGGCTGATCCCTCTAGACGCTCTCACGAGGCTCGTCCTGCCAGCGGTCCTCACGAGGCCGGTCGCGCCACTCCTGGCGGGGGCCACGGTCGTCCCAGCGTCCTCCGCCTCGTCCTCCTCCCCGACCGTAGCCCCGATTGTTGCGCTCGGGGCATCGATAGAAGCGTCCTTCTCGAATGGCCCTAAGCTCTTGACAGTCGTTGGTGTTGTGGCTGTGTACGTTGTGGAAGGCGCAAAACGGTCAGCTGCTCTTGGACGACTCGGGGTGGTCCCGGCCGCGCTTCGTGTCAGGCTCCGCTGCGAGCACGGCTGCTCCCTTGCGCTTCACGTCCTTGGCCTTGGCTTTCTTCTCCTCCGGGTCTGTAGCTGGGAGCTCGAGGAGGGAAAGACGCCCTTCCTCAACTCTAGCGCACTTGGTCACCAGGTTGAACAGCTCCAGAGCCGTGCACAGCTCCTCGTGGATGGCGAGCTCCTCCTTCATCTTGACATCACGGACGCCATCAGAAAACACCGAAATGATGGCCTCGTCCGTCACCTTGGGGATCTTGAGACGAATGTTGTTGAAGCGCTGGATGTACTTCTGCAAGGTCTCTCCTGGCTGCTGCTTGACGCGGCGCAGGTCACCCGCGGCCGGAGGGCGGTCGCGAGTGCCCTGGAAGTTGGGACGAAGCGGTCGTGCATCTCATCCCAGGAGGAGATCGAGCCCGGGGCAGGTTCAGGAGCCAAGAGCGAGCACCATCCTTGAGAGCCATGGGGAACCAGTTCGCCATGACTTTTTCGTCGCCGTTGGCCGCCTTGATGCTCAGCTCGTAGAGCTACAAGAACTCCGCGGGGTCGGGGGTGCCGTCGTAACGAGGAGGCAGGTCCAGCTTGAACTTGCCCGACCAGGCGACGCTACGCAGCTCAGGGGTGAAGGCACGGCAGCCTGCTGTAGCCACCGGGGCCCTTTGCTGGTGCGGAGGCGACCCTTGATGCCCGCGCACCGCCATTGCTGGCGGCACGCGGTCCTGTCCTGGTGGCGCTGGGAGCGCAGGAGCGTTCTCTTGCGGCCGGGGAACTTCTCGGCAGCTTCCTTCTTCCCGCGCGAGTGCCCGACGCGGTGGGTCTTGCCGGGGGGCACACGCCTTGGCGCCAGAACGCCGTCTTGGTGCAGAGGTGGTGGAGGTGCTCCATGAGCCACGTCGCCCGCAGCTGGCGCAGGGTGAGGTAGCGAGAGGGAAGGCGCGAGGGCGCCCCCTGCGGCACTGACGAGCTCGGTGATGTGGTCCAGCCAGTCCTCGTAGAGGTCGTCGACGGGGCGGTAGCGCAGGAGCTCGCATGCCATGAGCAGCGCGGCCTGCGCGTCCATGGGAGCGCGACAAGCGTGAGACAACGAGCCGGCCGGGGTCAGCGACGGAGTGGCGGTGCGGCTGTCCCGCCACACCGAGGGGTGCAGCAAGGACGCTTGCTGCTCGTTTCCCGCCGGACTGGTGGCGGCGTTGGCAACGGGCGACGGAGAGCGACGGGGAGGCCCGCCAACAGGAGTTGTCTGAGCGACGCGGGCGGCGAGGGCGGCCCGGCGCTCAGCGCGGGCTCGGCGAGAGTCCGCCATGGATGCGACAAAGAGATGGGACACAGATCAGCGGAAGGAAAGCTTCGGCGCACCCCTACCTGGCGCGCCAAATGTCGGATTTTGGGTTCCGGCAAAACCCTGTGAACACTGGGTGCGCACGAAGATCTCCCTGTTACCTAATCACGCCCTCACCCTCTCCGCAATCTCAAAGCCTAGCTCGACGAACTCACAGAAGAAGAGACACAAGATTTGTACTGGTTCGGGCCACCGATGTGGTGTAATACCCTACTCCAGTGTGGTGTGGTGGATTGCCTCTTGGGCTATGGATGAACAGTTACAGGGGAAGAACAGCCTCCTGAGGAGAGGTGTTCTTGTGCTCGATGGGCATGTGTGGTCTCTCCAGCTGATCTGGATCTGTTCTTTCTCTATGGTGGTGGCTAGTCCTATTTATAGAGGCCCTTGTCCTCTTCCCAAATATTTAGCGGGAAGGGATCCCACAACGGCCAAATTCGAAGGGAGACAACTAGTACATGTTATCCTGACTAAATATGGTCTTCGCCTGCCAAAGGCTCTGGTGGTGACGTCGTCTTGGGCTCCACGGTGACCTCCATCCTGCCGTCCTACTGGTCTTGGTCTCGTTGCACCGATATGGAAACCTTTGCCTGACGCCTCGGGACTCCTCGCCTGCGCTTGCCTCTTTAGCACCAAAGACGAAATGAGGACACTGTGCTCGCTGGCGCCCGCCTGGCGCCCACCTGGTCGTGGTCGTCATGGCTTACGTCATAGGAACCTCACGAGGTTCCCCTTGCCTTGATCTCTCCGCCCCTCGCGAGCCAGCCTGGTCAGGCTGCCCCCGAGGAGGTCTTGCGTCATCCGCCTCGCGAGGCTTGGCCCCTCGCGAGGGTCTTGAGTGTTTGCTGGTGAAGATGGGCCGTATAGGGCCGCTGGTGGAGCTACGCCGTGGGTCGCAGGCAGGCAAGTCTAGGGACCCCCGTTCCCAGAACGCCGACAATTTCCAATAGAGGAATTGAGGCAAATCCACCAAAATCCGAGCTTTGTCACAATTGGCTATACCAACAGACCTTAAACAGGTCCAAAAACTAGCCAGATGTGTGGCAACTTTAAGCCGCTTTATCTCCAGACTAGGAGAAAAAGCATTGCCACTTTATCGCCTTCTCCGACGTACCGACCACTTTTAGTGGATGGATGCGGCAACGGCCGGACTAGAACAAATAAAAGCTCTTTTAGTGAGCAACCCAATCCTGGCCGCGCCGAACATCGGCGGACCCATGTTATTATACATCCGGCAACACACCAGGTGGTGAGCAGAGTACTCGTCGTTGAAAGAAAGGAGGACGGACACAAATTCCCACTTCAGAAACCGGTATACTACGTATCCACTGTCCTCACAGCATGCAAATCCCGGTACCCTCATTACCAAAAGATAGCATATGCGGTCTTCATTGCATCCCAGAAGCTACGACACTACTTTCAAGAGTGGTCGATCACGGTGGCTTCCGAAGTACCACTCAATGACATAATAAACAACCACGACGCTACGGGCCAGATTGCCAAGTGGGCCATTGAGCTCCTGCCATTCGACATAACGTACAGACCGCGCCGAGCCATTAAATCCCAAGTATTGGCTGACTTCGTCGCCGAATGGACAGAGGCCGAACTCCCTAAAGAGTACGGCACATATTCCAACTGGGTCATGCACTTCGATGGTTCTAAAATGTTGGTCGGCTTAGGAGCGGGCGTTGTCTTAACGTCCCCCACCAGAGACACAGTCCAGTACGTACTTCAAATATTATACACAGACTCCAACAATGCAGCTGAATACGAGGCCTTATTGCACGGTCTTCGGATGGCTGCCTCCATGGGCATACAACGCCTGGAGGTGCACGGGGATTCAAACCTCGCAATATCCCAAATAAATGGAGATTTTGACGCCAAAGATCCGAAGATGGCGGCCTATCGTAACGCCATTCTCAAAATATCAGCACGGTTCGAGGGACTCGAGTTTCATCATGTGGCTCGAGAAAGTAATCAAGCGGCGGATGCCCTTGCTCGCATTGGCACCAAGCGCGACCCCGTCCCGCCAAACATCTTTCTAGAAAGGCTCTTCAAGCCATCCGTGGTGTGGTAAGGGGAGAGCGGCAACACTAGTCCGGATCCGATTATACCCCCAGATTCCGAACGCAATACCGATATCATCGGGGGCTCAGCCACCGAAATAACACCATCGGCCCATCTTATAATGGCAGTAATTGCCCCATGGACCGAACCCTTCTTGGCCTACCTTAATAGGCGAGAGCTCCCTGAGGATCAGAACGAGCCTCGCTGCATTGTCCGGCGCTCGAAGGCCTCTACAAGGTCCACGACGGAGAGCTATACAAGAAAAGCGCTACCGGAATACTTCAAAGATGTATCTCTGAAGAAGAGGGACGGCAGCTTTTGGCTGAAATCCATGTTGGTCTCGGAGGTCACCACGCCGCGGCTCGGGCCCTTGTAAGTAAGGCCTTCCGTACAGGTTTCTTTTGGCCGACGGCCCGAGCAGATGCATAGGACCTTGTCCAACGTTGTGTCGGATGCCAGCTTTTCGCCAATCAAAGCCATATGCCGCCCACCGCTCTACAAACAATCCAGATTACTTCGCCTTTTGCGGTCTGGGGGCTTGGTATGGTCGGACCCCTTAAAGTAGGAAGCCATAAGAAAAAATATCTGCTGGTCATGGTAGATAAATTCACCAAGTGGATAGAGGCCGAACCAGTTAAAACGGCCGAAGCCGGACCAGTGATAGACTTTATATCCGGTGTCGTGCACCGTTATGGCGTCCCACACAGCATCATCACCGATAACGGCTCCAATTTCACAGCCGATGAAGTGAAAACCTGTTGTGCTAAATTGGGCATTAAGCTCGATTACGCCTCGGTCTATCATCCACAAACAAATGGTCAAGTCGAATGAGCTAATGGTCTTATTATGAGCGGAATTAAGCCTAGACTAGTGCGATCGTTCAAGGAATCAGACAAGCACTGGGTTGAGGAGCTCGACTCCGTACTCTGGGGGCTGCGGACCACGCCCAATCGCACTACCGGATACACACCATTCTTCATGGTGTACGGCGCAGAGGCCGTTTTGCCCTGCGACATTATTCATGACTCACCGCGAGTGCGCATGTATGAAGAGAGAGAAGCCGAGTTGGATCGGCAGGACAGTCTAGATGCCTTGGAGGAGGAGTGCGACGTTGCAAAAGCCTGTTCTGCATTCTATCAACAACAGGCTTGCAGATATCAAAGCAGAGAGGTGCGGGCCAAGACTTATAATGTTGGTGAACTTGTTCTATGCTTGCCAGAAAAGAAAAAGGACAAACTCAAGCCCATGTGGGAGGGTCCTTTCATCATAGATGAAGTTCTCACTGGAGGAGCGTACCGCCTACGCGATGCATCAGACAATCGCCTAGAGTCGAACCCGTGGAACGCTGCCAGACTCCGAAGATTCTACGCCTAGAGCCGGACTCTTTGTTCGTTTTCTTATCCCTTTGTCTCCATTTTTTTCCTCTCTTTAATTTTTTTATATAGCTTTAAGCTCTTGTGCGGCTAAATCGCCCACCTATGACGTACACATCCGTAAATATGTACGCCCATAATACCTGGGGGCTTCTTGTACAGAAGCTTATTATTATTTGCCGAGCATCAAGCTCACGACATATGTGTCCTTTCCTCATATGTACCTTTTCTTCGCCATTATATGCATCATTATGACTTAAGTTTTGGCCAAGCTGGGATGCCTGGCTCCAGTGCTTATGCCCTACGTTCTCGTTTGTTCGGCTAGGGCATAAAGGGAGCACCTCTGCGATTGTTACAGCCGGGTCATCCGGACGTGTACCTCAGACTGGGTGAAGCCGAAAGCTAGCGTTCTTAAGGGAATATTTGGTTGGCGGACTACAGATGTTTTTCACTCATTACACTATGAACCCCCCTGATGTTCCTTATACTGTGATTTTTCAATCACAGTTCGAGCATGCACACTAACGCATGTTCACCCAGGGAAAGGAACCCTTAATGGAACTATTCTCCCTGGAAGATGTTTCTTACAATCACACTGTAATATAACATAGCTAGCCGGATACAACTTGTCTGTTCAAGCAACTATGACCCCTACGCCTGGTTTCCACGCATACCCCGGTCTGTATTGCCGCTCTGGTATTCGGAAACACTCTGCACCTTCGAGTCCAGAGATCGAAGCGAAAAGGTCTGCCATGACAATTGTTTTACAATCTGGCTAGGGACAAACTTTTCCATTTAAGTACATAGTCACTTGGACTCAAAAACTTCTTCCTCTATGCCATCTAACAGGCTATCTAGCTTACAATCCTGTTGGGAATACTTGGCGGCTATCTTTACTTGGTCATATACCAAACTAACTGGAATTTCTTTTCCATCTGACCCCTTATGTCCGACCCGGGCCATATGGTTCGGATCAAGCTTGGTGTACCGTGTTTTTACCATGGCCCAGGCCTCTCGCGCACCTTCTCGGCAGGCCAATATCTTCCATAATCGGAAGCGCCGCCGAGCTCCCTGGAATAGCTTCACAAGCTCCTCCATACTTCCTAGAGGAGAGACAGATGGCCACAAAGCTTTGGCAATGCTCCGCATTGCTTGCCGAGCTCGCTCGTGAAGTTGGGACAGCTCTTGCAGCAGGTCGCCTTGAGAGCCGGACATTTCTTCTTCGGGACGGCCAGTCAGCATACCTACAGACATAAATCTGTTAGATCATTTTTTCGCTGAACTACATGAAGGTAAGTTCAAAAGCATACTGAATATGCCGCCTCGTAGCCTCTTATTCTCCTTGACGGCGTCAGCTAGCCGGGCTCGCACATCTTTTAGTTCTTCGCCCAGCAGGGTGTTGGAATCCTGTTGCTTGTTCTTTTCATCCCTAACCCGTGCAGCACACGTTCGCCTGCGGCCAGTTGCCTTTTGGCCTCTTGTTCACCCGCATGCGCGACTTTCAGTTCCCCTTTCAGTTGATCTGCTGATCCTATCATCGGAAACGCAACAGTATTAATATTGCTGGTATATGATTATATTTTTGTCAATGGAGGGGAACATTACCAGGCGGTGCCTCCTTGGATTTCTCTAGTTCGGCGGTAGCAGCAGCTAGCTGGGTCCGACACTGTTCCAGCTCTTCAGACAGCAGGTTGTTCTTCTCCATGAGCGCCTGGTTATACAATGATCCTTAAATCAGTTGTACCAACTGCTTCAAGTCTCGGGGGCTACTGGTATATGATTATCAGATCTATACAATGTGTACTTACCCGCATATCTTTCAAATGCTGGTATGTGGCTCTGGCAAGCCATCCCGAGCAGCTCGAATGTATGCATCAGCATAGCTGAAGGCATTAAATGCCTCTTTTGTAAAGCCAGGGTCGCAAAGAGCGGCCCTCCGGCGCCGATGATTCATGGCGCTTTCCACTTCAGAGTTCGTGACGGATACATCATTCGAATCCTCTGTAGGAGGACAGTTCGGCATCACCCCTGTATTAGCCCCAGTTCGTAAGGCGGGGTCCGGAACCCGACTGGTGGAGGCGCGACCGGCAGAATCCCCGGACATAGTCCGGCAAACGCTCTTTGTGATAAGACACAACAGACAATGTCACAGTTCGATGTGACTGCCAGGGGGCATATTCAAAAGAAAATACCTCTTTGATGAAGGCTCTGCCATGTTTTCATTTGTCTTCCTCTTCGAAGATTTGCCCGGCGCGGGTGCCGCTCTCTTAGGAGCCGCCTCTGGTGCAGCCTGGCACGTCGAGTGCCTCCCCTTTGGAGCACGAAACAGTGCGATGGGTGAGGCGCAATGAGGAAGCCCTTTCGAAGGAGATGTCTCCCGATTACTTACGTGTGAGGCGAGAAGGAGGCCGGGATAGTCGGCAATGATGGCCACTTCTGTGCCGTCACAGCTCGCCTGGTAGAATACTCCCTCCTCGAGTTCTACAAATACGTCCGGATCCTCTTCGAATCCGGGGTCAAGGTCCCGGTTATGATCCTCTGGCTGTGGGGCGGGGCTTTGGATCCCCGCGGTAACCTTCCGCCATTCTTGTTATAAATGGATGGGTTAATGTCAATTAAAAGCGAGTTAGGGAAAGGATTGAGTAAGGTGGTGGGATTAAAACTCACCCAGCTAGGAGGATTGTACATGGAAAATCCATCTCGGTGTTTTAGACGAGTGAACTCCTCTTTCTCCCCTTTGTACAGTTCGACCAATATTTTTGCCAAAGCGGCGGGGGTGTCCGGACCCTTCCGTCCGCAGCATGAGGCGTCGTCTTCCCCATTGTAGTGCCACATAGGGAGCCCTCTGAATTGGAGCGGCTGGACACCCCGCACTATGGAAGTCGCCATTACCTCGATTATTGATAATTCGGACTAGGCGAGTGTCTTTATCTTGCCCATTAATTGATGGACTTCCGCGCTATCTTCCTCCTCGAGGCTCCGAGGGCGCCAGCTATGGCGTTTCTTCAATGGAGCATTGGAAAATTCGGGAACACCCATTCGGATTGGGTCGGGCAGAGCGACGTCCTCAATATAGAACCACTCCGAGGGCCACTCTTTGGCTGCCTTCTTTGGTGTGCCGGATAGGTATCCGGTCCCGGCTATGTGCCATACCTCAGCGCCGCCCACCTCGAATACCGATTTCTCTTGGGTGCGAGGGACGAGGCAGAACATCTTTCTCCATAAATCAAAGTGGGCCTCACAGCCCAGGAATAGCTCGCAAAGAGCAACAAAACCCGCGATGTGCAGGATTGAGGCCGGCGTGAGGTTGTCCAGTTGGAGGCCGTAATACTCCAGTAGTCCTCGGAGGAAAGGGTGGATTGGAAATCCGACGCCTCTTATCAAGTAGGAAACAAAGTACACCCGTTCCCCTAGTCAGATTGGGGAAATTTTCTGCCAAGGCTTCGCCAGAGAAGGAGGTCAATCCTGCCCGAACATGGAATAGATCCACGGGGGGAAGAAATCCCTGCGTTTGAAGCTTAACCAACTGATCGTGGGATATGGAGCATCTCTCCCAATCGCCTTTTTCGGAGCCGTGGGGGTGGGAGGAAGAACTAGGAATGCTAGCCATGTTGGAATGGTTTCTCCTGGCAAGCTCTAAGGATTTTCCGTTTGATGTGGAATGGGATCTGAGATCCAATCTCTTTAAATAGATGCCTTTCTTGCACGGCCGGGGTGTTATGTGCAAAAAATACCCTGCCCTTTCGTATTCGCTAGACACGTGGAGGCAGAAGCAATGGAGGCACAGAAGCCGAGGGGCATGACATTAAATCACAAGCCGAATACAGCTCTCTAAGTCACGTGCTTTGAAGTAATCGGAGGAGGAACCCGCCTTGCAATGTCGAAGACAATCTGTGCGCCGGATACATCATCATTGAAGCCTAGTTCGGGGGCTACTGAGGGAGTCCTGGATTAAGGGGTCCTCGGGCGTCCGGTCTATGTGACGTGGGCCGGACTGATGGGCTATGAAGATACAAGACAGAAGACTTCTTCCCGTGTACGGATGGGACTCTCCCTTGCGTGGATGGTAAGCTTGGCGTATGGATATGTATATTCCTTCCTCTGTAAACCGAATTTGTACAACCCTAGTCCCTCCGGTGTCTATATAAAATGGAGGGTCTAGTCCGTAGAGTCAATCACAATCATACAGGCTAGACATCTAGGGTTTATCCATTACGATCTCGTGGTCGATCAACTCTTGTAACCCTCATATTCATCAAGGTCAATCAAGCAGGAAGTAGGGTATCACTTCCATCGAGAGGGCCCGAACCTGGGTAAACATCGTGTCCCCCGTCTCCTGTTACCATCAACCTTAGACACACAGTTCGGGACCCCCTACCCGAGATCCGCTGGTTTTGACACCGACAGTCCTCGCGAGGCCGGTCACGCCACTCCTGATGGGGGCCGCGGTCGTCCCAGCGTCCTCCACTTTTTCCTCCTCCCCGGCTGTGGCCCCGGTCGTTGCGCTCAGGGCGTCGACCGAAGCGTCCATCTCGAATGGTCCTGAGCTCTTGGCAGTCATTGGTGTTGTGGTTGTGTACGTTATGGAAGGCGCAGAACGGACGACTACACTTGGACGACTCGGGGAGGTCCCGGCCGCGCTTGGTATCTGGCTCCGCCGCGAGCACAGCTACCCCCTTGCACTTCACATCCTTGGCCTTGGCTTTCTTCTCCTCCGGGTCGGCAGCAGGGAGCTCGAGGAGGGAAAGGCGCCCCTCCTCAGCCCTCGCGCACTTGGTTGCCATGTTGAACATCTCCAGAGCCGTGCACAGCTCCTCGTGGATGGCGAGATCCTCCTTCATCTTGACGTCGCGGACACCATCAGAGAACGCTGAGATGATAGCCTCGTCCATCACCTTGGGGATCTTGAGGCGAACATTGTTGAAGCGCTGGATGTACTTCTGCAGGGTCTCCCCTGGATGCTGCTTGATGCGGCGCAGGTCACCCGCGGCCGGCGGGCGGTCGCGAGTGCCCTGGAAGTTGGCGACGAAGCGGTCACGCATCTCGCCCCAGGAGGAGAGCGAACCTGGGGGCAGGTTCAGGAGCCACGAGCGAGCACCACCATTGAGAGGCATGGGGAACCAGTTCGCCATGACTTTCTCATCGCCGTTGGCCGCCTCGATGCTCAGCCCGTAGAGCTGCAGGAACTCCGCAGGGTCGGGGGTGCCATCATAGCGCGGAGGCAGGTCCGGCTTGAACTTGCCTGGCCAAATGACGCTACGCAGCTCCGGGGTGAAGGCACGGCAGCCTGCAGTAGCCACCGGGGCCCGCCGCAGAGTGGGGGTCTTGGTCTTGGTACCCGCGTACCGCTGCTGCAGGCAGCACGCGGTCTTGACGTGGTGGTGGCGGGAGTGCAGGAGCGTCTTCTCTAGGTCTGGGAATCTCCTGGGAGCTTCTTTCTTCATGCGCGGGCGCCCGGTGTGGCGGGTCGCGCCGGCGGGCCGCGCGTCGTGGTGCCAAGGCGCCGTCTTGGTGCGGAGGTGGCGGAGGCGCTCCATGGACTACATCGCCCGCAGCTGGCAGGGGGCGAGGCAATGAGAGGGACGGTTTGGGAGAGCCCCCAGCGGCGCTGACGAGCTCGGTGATGCGGTCCAACCAGTCCTCGTAGAGGTCGTCGACCGGGCGGTAGCGCAGGAGCTCGCGTGCCATGAGCAGCGTGGCCTGCGCGTCCGTGGGTGTGCGACGAGCGTGAGACGATGAGCCGGCCGGAGTCAGCGATGGGGTGGCGGTGCGACCGTCGCGCCGCACAGAGGGGTGCAGCGAGGACGCTTGCTACTCGTTTCCCGCCGGGCCAGTGGCGGCGTTGGCGGCGGGTGACGGAGAACGACGGGACGGCCCGCCGACAGGGGCTGTCTGAGCGACACGGGCGCCGAGGGCGGCCCGATGCTCGGCGCGGGCTCGGCGTGCGTCTGCCATGGAAGCGGTGGAGCGTCGGAGCGGGATCGATGGAAGGAAAGCTTCAGCGCGCCCCTACCTGGCGCGCCAAATGTCGGATCACGGGTTCCGGCAAAACCCTTAAGGCTCGAACTCTGGGGTGTGCACGAAGATCTCTCTCCCCTAGCTCTTTCTCTCACCACGATCTCAAAGCTCAGCTCGCCAAACCCAAAGAACAAGGGACACAAGAGTTTATACTGGTTCGGGCCACCGATGCAGTGTAATACCCTACTCCAGTGTGGTGTGGTGGATTGCCTAGTAGACTGAGGATGAACAAGTACAAGAGATGAACAGCCTCCTGAGGAGAGGTCTTCTTGAGCTCGGTGAGCTTGTGTGGTCAAGGGTGATCTGAATGATCCGTCCCCTTCTAAGGTGGTGGCTAGTCCTATTTATAGAGGCTCTGGTCCTCTTCCCAAATATTAGGCGGGAAGGGATCCCACAACGGCCAATTTGAAGGGGGGCGGCTAGTACAAGCTATCCTGAAAAAAGGTGGTCTTCGCCTACCAAAGGCTCTGGTGGTGACGCCGCCGTGGGCTCTGCGATGACCTCCGTCCTGGCATCCTGCTGGTCTTGGTCTCGTTGCACCGATATGGAAACCTTTGCCTGATGCCTCGGGACTCCTCGCCTGCGCTTGCCCCTTTAGCACCAAAGAGGCAACGGGTAATCTGCGCCCGCTGGCGCCCGCCTGGCCTTGGTCGTCACGGCTCACATCATGGGAACCTCACGAGGTGACCCCGCCTTGATCTCTCCACTCCTCGCGAGCCGGCCTAGTGAGGCCGCCCCTAAGGAGGTCTTGTGTAACATCCCAAATTTTCAATTTGGAATGTTATACATTAGGTCATCATTGCATATCATATTTTATTGCATTTTGGTTGATCCTAGAAATTCTAAGCAACTCAAGGAGCCACGGAGAGAGTTGGGGATTTCATTATTTTCATATTCGAGTCTTTCTCGAATCTTGAAAAGAGGATCGTTTGATTTTACTTATTTTTCTCTGAAATATATCTTTTATAAAAATAAAAGAGAGAGGATAAAATGACTTCCTCAAAATAAATAAATATCAGAGATTTAATATTAAAATCAAATAAGATTTTTATTCGGAGTTTTATCGCTATTTTATTTGAATTAGGAAAAATATGCGTTTTTCAAAATTGCATTTTAGGCCCAAATAAATGTTCACCTTGTCCGGCCTATTTTTAGAGGACGGGGAAAATTTATTTCGGGATTTTTGGAGTCTGTTTAGTATTTCTTTTCTTTTCTTTTTCTGCACGTCGGAATTATTTAAAAAAAAGTCAAACCGACTCCAGGCTGAACCCGAGCGGAACTCCGCCCGGGGGCCTTTATAAGTCGCGACGCCCGAAGCCGCCGCAGCCCACCGCCGCCCAACCCTAACCCTAGCCCGCCGCCTCGCCGCCCACGCCGCGCCGCCCCGCCGCCGCCTCGCGGAGCCGCCCGCCGCCGCCGCCGCCCTCGCCGGACTTGCCGGAGGTAGCCGCCCGCCGCCGCCGGTTTTCTTCGGAAAACCGTACGGTTTTTTTAAGACCCGCGGTTTATTTTTTTAGATCGGTTTATTTTATTTTTTTCAGTTTAGTTATATAGCGAACGCCCGTTCGTTCGTTTTAACGAACGGTTTTCACCGTTTAGCCGCAGACAGTGTACGTTCGTTCGTTAGCCTGTTCGTCAGTTTTCCATTTTCTTGGATTTTCCGCGATTCTTTTCGATCGCGATTTCTGATCCGATTTTCGTTTTAGTATAACTTTTCGCTCGTTTATCGGAATCAGGCGATTCAAGCGCCTAGAGTTTCGTCTCAAAACCCTCTTTCTGTTTAACCAACTTAAACAAGATTTTGCTACTGTAAAATTTGACTTTAGTCCAGATTAGTAAACGAAGCTTGTTTGTTTCGCCATTTGAGTTTTGTTGCTTCGTTTGATTTGATTATTTTTGCAAACCGGAGTTCTTAAGTTGAATTTTCTGGTTAGATCTCTTATTTGAGTTTTACCCGTGCCCTTGCTTGATTGCTTAATGTATGCTTGTTTGTTTGCGATAGAGTACCCAGAGTGCGAAGCGTGCTACTACGAGTCTCTAGGTTTCGCGAATCATCAGCAAGGCAAGTAACACTTTGATCATACCTCTTACTACCTAGTTTTATTGCATTAGATCAATCCTCAAACAATTGCATGGTTAGGATCTGATTAAATTGTGGGTTTGGGAAGTAGATGAGGTAGTACCTATTCACCTGTTTATTATCAAACCTTGGGAGTTACTTCTACGTTATGCTTATATTGCTATGCTATGCTCGTAGACGTGGATTGGGTTTGAGTGTATTCATGACAGATGTGAGATTGTTAATTAATGGTTCAACTTAAGGTGGCAACTTTAATACACATCTGGGTGGATTGAGGCACCTGGGGAATTCCAGTGATTGCCTGTATTTTTGGAAATCCCGGGGTACCGTGTGATTCTCCTATGGACTGCCACCCAGGCTCAAAGGGATCATGAGATTATTCATGCTAGAAACTTCCGTGTGCAGCCACATGCCATTATGGGCTCTGGCATAGTTGAGTAAGTTGTGGGAAACCTTTCCATGATGGGCTAGCAGATGTAGGGGATTGTAGGTGTACCGGCCTATCTATCGGTTAAGGGGACCTCTTCGGAAAGACTGTGTCTCAGTCATCCGTTTCTCAAACATCATGTAGTGCGAGAAATCAAACGGAGGAGATCGAGTCTTGTGGGGAAAAGTGCACAAACCTCTGCAGAGTGTACAAACTAATCATGGTTAGCCGTGTCCCCGGTTATGGACATCTTGAGTATCTAGTTCTTGGATTATCATGTGGATCTCATCACTCTTAATTATACAATTTGATTGGGTTATTTATTACTTTTAATTGGGATTGAGATGGGGTTTACCATTCTCAATGTTTAACAACCACCATGATAGTTAAATAAAATATATTCCTTTGTTGTAGGGAAAAATTGGCTTTTCGCAAAACATATTAACCATACAGCCTCCACCAGCCAAATATGCATGTAGTGATAGCATTATTCTGTTCATTACTCTTTTGTGTTACATTGCCAGCATATTCCATGTGCTGACCCGTTTTTGGGCTGCAACGTATCATGTTGCAGACTTTTCAGACGACGAGTAAGGAGCCTTAGGTCATGGTCTTTCACTCAGTGATGCCGTTGGAGTTGATGGACTCACTTTATCTTCCAAGCCTTCCGCTGTTATCGTATTAGATGGCCTTAAGCCATATTTATTGTAATAAGTTCTCTTTTGAGACATTCGATGTAATAAGTGTGTGATTGCTACTCTGTTATAAATCCTTCAAGTACTGTGCGTGTCAGCATTACCGATCCAGGGATGACACTTATGCACAGAGATCAGACTGTTTGAGGTCTGGTCGCTACAAAGATGGTATCGGAGCACACGCTGACTGTAGGACACGACCACTAAGCTAAAGCCCTAGATCACTACTCTCTTCTCATTTCTAACTCCTCTCCATTTTCTACTCTTTAGGATGGCGGATGCAAGGATCAAGTTCACGCAACCGGATGAAGACACCCCTTTTGGACGCCACTTGAAGGAAGTCACTAGGTACCTGAACATTGGAATACCAAGCTTCACCGGGACTTACAACGCCACTTTACCAGAAGAGGAGCGCTGGATGATTCAAGTTCAAGTTCCAGGAAGGACGTTCACGCCAGTCACTGAGCCCATAGAGTTTTCCTTTGATGCACCAACCTGGAGTCTAGGAAAGAGTATGGCAACTCACATTACTATGGGACGCATTGGAGAAGTTTACCACAATGATCTCAAGGACACTATCTACCAGATTTCTGGGCGCCGAGATGAGCAATGGGAGATGATCAGCACCAGGAAGGATAGATCGATTGCCGCTTTCATCCAGGAGTTAAACCAGCACATTCGACGCCAGGAGAACCAGATGTGCGCAGGCATGACATATTTGAAGAAGGCGATGACAAGGATCACGGAGCTGGAGGAAGAACTCAAGGCTACACGCGAAGATTATGTGGAGGAGATCGTCGTATTAGTGGAGAAGAATGACGACCTGACAAGGAAGCTAGGAGTTTTCATGGGAGAGCCCGCGCCAGGAGGAGAAGATGATGATTCCACTTGCCCGGAGAACTACATCATCATCGACGACACTGACTCGGACCCTGACGATAGCGATGATGACTATGTTGATGAAGCTGGAGCAGATATCATGGAGTCTTCGACCGAGCAGTTTTTCTAGTCGACCACCATATCAGTAGTAGTATTCCACCATGTATATAGTATAGTCCAAGCACTTTTGTAACGATAGTTCTAGACCGATTGTATGCCCTTGTTTGATTGATTGAGTGATATGTTTGTGTTTGTCTCATGTGCATATGGGTAGTGTTTTCCCCCTAGACCTCATTCTATTCTGTTTTCTCATCTTTTCTAAACCCAGCAGATGCCTCCGAGACGCGACAATGGATTTGCTTTCCCACCGGAGCTCACTCAGTTGATCCAGCAGCAGAATGCATTGATGCAGATACTAGTCCAGAATCAGAACCAGGGGAACAACAACAACAACAACCCACCACCACCACCACCAGTTGATCACTTAGCCCGTTTTCTTAGGCTGAATCCGCCGGTGTTCTCCAGTAGCACCGAGCCGATTGTTGCAGATGATTGGCTCCGCAAGATTGAAAGGGAGTTGACTACTGCAGGATGCACAGATGCGGAGAGAGTGCGTTTTGCCGCACATCAGCTTGATGGACCCGCAGCATCATGGTGGGAGAATTTCATAGTCACTTACCCCATTGACACTGTGACATGGGACCAGTTCCAGCAGGCTTTTCGCACTGCCCATGTATCAGCAGGAGCTATGGCCATGAAGAAGCGTGAGTTTCGCAACTTACGCCAAGGAGGGCGCACTGTTGGCCAGTATGTGGATGAATTTAGTAAGCTAGCACGTTATGCCCCAGATGACGTTGCTACAGATGCAGCTAAGAAGGAGAAGTTTCTGGAAGGACTGAATGATGAGCTGAGCATGCAGTTGATGGTGGCAAATTTCAATAACTACCAGGAGTTGGTGGATAGATCTCTCATGCTTGAAGGGAAGCAGCAGCAGATTGACAGCCGCAAGAGGAAGTATGGACAAGGGAAGTATAATTCTGGAGCCCAGCAGAGACCCCGTTTCACCCCGAACTCGGGAGGACTTGTTCATAACCATGGAGGCCACACTCATAATGGAGGAAGTTCGCACAATCATAGTGGCCCCAAGAACGGTAATGGTAATGGAGGAAGTAGCGGACAGAACCGTTCCAACCCGGCAACACCCGCCAAGAAAGATCTAAGCCATGTTACTTGCTACAAGTGCCAGAAGACCGGACATTACGCCAATGAATGTCCTGAAGCCAAGAATGGAAACGACAATGGAAGCTCTGGGAAGAAGCCCAACCCTTTCAACAGGGGACAAGTGAACCACGTTAACGTGGAGGAGGTTGAAGCCCAACCAGATGCAGTAATAGGTAAGTTTTTGGTTAAGTCATTTACTACAGTCGTTCTTTTTGATACTGGTGCATCGCATTCATACATATGAAGGGGATTTGTGGATAAGTATAAGTTGCCCACTAGATTTCTTAAGACACCCATGCTAGTAACCTCACCCGGAGCAGAGTATATGGCAAGCCATGGATGTTTTCAGATGCCATTGACCATAGGTAGGTATGTTTTCCCCTCAGATCTGATAATATTGGAGTCGCAAGGTTTGGATGTGATTCTGGGTATGGATTGGCTATCGATGTATGGAGGAAACATCGATTGCGCCAGTAAGACGATTTTGCTCACCACCCCAGAAGGAAGAAGGATCAAGTATGTATCCCGGCATGTACCAAATAGGACTCAAGTAAATTCCTTATCAGGAGTTGTACAGGAGGAAGTACCAGTGGTGAAGGATTTTCCGGATGTATTTCCAGAAGAGTTGCCAGGCATGCCACCGGATAGAGACATTGAGTTTTTGATTGAGCTTTTGCCAGGCACAGGGCCAATATCTAAGAGACCGTATAGAATGCCCGCGAAGGATTTGGAGGAAATTAAGAAGCAGATTAAGGAGTTACTGGATAAAGGTTATATACGCCCAAGTTCGTCACCTTGGGGATCCCCAGTACTTCTAGTGGAGAAGAAGGATGGATCGTTAAGGATGGTTGTTGATTATCGAGGATTAAATGAAGTGACGATCAAGAACAAGTACCCACTTCCGATGATCAATGATTTGTTTGACCAGCTGCAAGGAGCTAAGGTGTTTTCCAAGATCGATTTGCGATCACGATATCACCAGCTGAAGATTCGAGAGCAGGATATACCTAAGACAGCTTTTACCACGAGGTACGGGCTGTATGAGTATACCGTTATGTCATTTGGTCTGACTAACGCACCTGCCTATTTTATGAACATGATGAACAAAGTGTTTATGAAGTTTTTGGATAAGTTCGTTGTGGTGTTCATTGATGACATTCTGGTCTACTCGAAGAATGAAGAAGAACATAAAGAACATTTGCGATTAGTACTTGGGAAGCTCAAAGAACATCAGCTATACGTCAAGTTCAGCAAGTGTGAGTTTTGGTTGCAGGAAGTTGGATTTCTTGGACATGTTATATCCGGAGAAGGAATAGGAGTAGACCCCACCAAGGTTGTCACTGTGACAAATTGGGAGTCACCCACGTCAGTTGGAGAGATCCGGAGTTTTCTTGGACTCACAGGATACTACCGGAGGTTCATTGAGAATTTCTCAAAGATTGCAAAGCCTATGACGGAGTTGTTGAAGAAGGACAACAAATTCAAATGGACTGAGGAATGTGAGGCCAGTTTTCAGGAGTTGAAGAGACGCTTGGTTACATCACCAGTGTTGATTCTGCCAGATCAACACAAGGATTATGAAGTATATTGCGACGCTTCTCGTCGAGGACTTGGAGCCGTACTTATGCAGGAGGGAAGAGTTGTTTCATATGCCTCACGACAGCTTAAACCCCATGAGTTAAATTATGCTACGCATGATTTGGAGTTAGCAGCCGTAGTGCATGCATTGAAGACATGGAGAAATTTTCTCATTAGAAACCATTGTGAGGTATACACGGATCACAAGAGTTTGAAGTATATCTTCACGCAGAAGGAGCTGAATCTCAGGCAGAGGAGATGGTTAGAGCTCATTAAGGATTATGATATGAGATTGCATTATCATCCCAGAAAGGCTAACGTAGTAGCCGATGCGTTGAGCCGCAAAAGTCATGTCAATACACTCATGACCGGAGAATTACCCAAGGAGTTGGCAGAAGACCTTCGCGAGCTATGTTTGGAGATAGTTCTGAGAGGTTATGTAGCAGCATTGGAGATTCAGTCTACTTTGATGGATAAGATCAGAGAAGCTCAGAAGACGGACAAGGAGATTGCCGAAATAAAGGAAAGAATGAGTAAAGGAAAGGCTAAAGGATTTCATGAGGATGAGCACGATACCTTATGGTTTGAGGACCGCGTATATGTGCCAAATGATCAGGAGATCAGGAAGTTGATTCTGCAAGAGGCCCATGATTCGCCATATTCGATTCACCCAGGAAGTTCCAAGATGTATCTGGATTTGAAGGATAGTTTCTGGTGGACCGGAATGAAGAAGGATATTGCAGAGTATGTAGCAGTTTGTGATGTATGTCAGAGAGTGAAAGCTGAGCATCAGAAGCTAGCAGGATTGCTACAACCATTGTCGATACCCGAAGTGGTATAAACTAGGCATGGACTTTATCACGGGTTTACCCAGGACTCGTTCAGGCTATGACTCGATATGGGTTATAGTCGATCATTTGACGAAAGTAGCTCATTTCATCCCAGTAAAGACCACTTACACCAGTGCTAAGTTGGCAAAGATATACATGACCAGGATCATATGTCTGCATGGAGTTCCGAGGACCATTGTATCAGATAGAGGAACCCAGTTTACTTCAAAGTTTTGGAATCAGTTGCATGAAACTTTGGGAACCAGGCTAGTGTTCAGTACAGCCTTTCACCCGCAGACAGATGGACAGACTGAGAGGGTCAACTAGATTCTGGAGGACATGTTGAGAGCTTGTGCGCTAGACAATGGATCTAGTTGGGTCAATAATTTTCCTTATGCAGAGTTCTCATACAAGAACAACTACCAAGCCAGTTTGAAGATGGCCCCTTTCGAAGCACTGTACGGAAGGAGGTGCAGAACACCATTGTTGTGGGACGAAGTTGGGGACCGACAGTTGTTTGGACCAGATTTGATTAAAGAGTCTGAAGAGAAGGTTAAGCTGATTCGCGATAGACTCAAGGTAGCCCAGTCCAGGCAGAAGAGTTATGCGGATTCTAAACGCAAGGAGACAGTTTACGAAGTTGGAGACAGAGTGTATCTTCGGGTATCCCCACTTCGAGGAGTGAAGCGCTTTGGAGTTAAGGGAAAGTTAGCGCCACGTTTTGTGGGACCATACAAAGTTTTGGAACGTATGGGAGAAGTTGCTTACAAGTTGGAATTGCCCGAAGGATTGTCCGAAATTCATGATGTGTTCCACGTTTCTCAGTTGAAGAAGTGCCACGCAGAGATGGCTGATATTCCTCTAAGAGATACAGTACCGCTGGAAGCGATACAATTAGATAGTGATATGACCTACGAGGAGAAGCCAGTCAAGATTCTTGAGTTTGCCAGCCGGGTTACTCGCAACAAAGTCATCAAGTTCTGCAAAGTTCAGTGGAGTCACCATACCGAAGATGAAGCCACCTGGGAACGAGAGGAAGACCTACGGAAGGATCACTCTCACCTATTTTCTAGCCAACCCGAATCTCGAGGGCGAGATTCATCTTAAGGGGGGTAGGTTTGTAACATCCCAAATTTTCAATTTGGAATGTTATACATTAGGTCATCATTGCATATCATATTTTATTGCATTTTGGTTGATCCTAGAAATTCTACGCAACTCAAGGACCCACGGAGAGAGTTGGGGATTTCATTATTTTCATATTCGAGTCTTTCTCGACTTTTGAAAAGAGGATCGTTTGATTTTAATTATTTTCTCTTGAATATTTCTTTTATAAAAATAAAAGAGGGAGGATAAAATGACTTCCTCAAAACAAAGAAATATCGGAGATTTAATATTAAAATCAAGTAAGATTTTTATTCGGAGTTTTATCGCTATTATATTTGAATTAGGAAAAATATGCGTTTTTCAAAATTGCATTTTAGGCCCAAATAAATGTTCACCTTGTCCGGCTTATTTTTAGAGGACGGGGAAAATTTATTTCGGGATTTTTGGAGTCCGTTTAGTATTTTTTTTCTTTTTCTGCACGTCAGAATTATTTAAAAAAAGTCAAACCGACTCCGGGCCGTACCCGAGCGGGACTCCGCCCGGTGGGCCTTTATAAGTCGCGACGCCTGAGCCGCCGAAGCCCAGCCCGAGCCGCCGCAGCCCACTGCCGCCCAACCCTAACACTAGCCCACCGCCGCCGCCGCCTCGCGCCGCCGCGCCGCCGACGCCGCGCCGCCCCGCCGCCGACCCACCGCCCCGCGCCGCCTCGTCGGAGCCGCCCGCCGCCGCTGCCGCCCTCGCCGGACTTGCCGCAGGTAGCCGCCCGCCGTCGCCGCCGATTTTCTTCGGAAAACCGTACGGGTTTTTTAAGACCCGCGGTTTATTTTTTGTATCGATTTATTTTTTTTGGTTTAGTTATATAGCGAACACCCGTTCGTTCGTTCGTTTTAACGAACGGTTTTCACCGTTTAGCCACAGACAGCGAACGTTCGTTCGTTAGCCTGTTCGTCAGTTTTCCTTTTTCTCGGATTTTCCGCGATTATTTTCGATCGCGATTTCTGATCCGATATTCGTTTTAGTATAACTTTTCGCTCGTTTATCGGAATCAGGCGATTCAAGCGCCTAGAGTTTCGTCTCAAAAGCCTCTTTCTGCTTAACCAACTTAAACAAGATTTTGATACTGTAAAATTTGACTTTAGTCCAGATTAGTAAACGAAGCTTGTTTCTTTCGCCGTTTGAGTTTTGTTGCTTCGTTTGATTTGATTCTTTTTGCAAACCGGAGTTCTTAAGTTGAATTTTCTGGTTAGATATCTTATTTGAGTTTTACCAGTGCCCTTGCTTGATTTCTTATTGTATGCTTGTTTGTTTGCGGTAGAGTACCCGGAGTGCGAAGCGTGCTACTATGAGTCTCTAGGTTTCGCGGATCATCAGCAAGGCAAGTAACACTTTGATCATTTTTATTGCATTAGATCAATCCTCAAACAATTGCATGGTTAGGATCTGATTAAATTGTGGGTTTTGGGAAGTAGTTGAGGTAGTACCTATTCGCCTGTTTATTATTCAAACCCTGGGAGTTACCTCTACGTTATGCTTATACTGCTATGCTATGCTCGTAGACGTGGATTGGGTTTGAGTGTATTCATGACAGATGTGAGATTGTTAATTAATGGTTCAACTTAAGGTGGCAACTTAAATACACATCTGGGTGGATTGAGGCACCTGGGGAATCCAGTGATTGCCTGTATTTTTGGAAATCCCGGGGTACCGTGTGATTCTCCTATGGACTGCCACCCAGGCTCAAAGGGATCATAAGATTATTCATGCTAGAAACTTCCGTGTGCAGCCACATGCCATTATGGGCTCTGGCATAGTTGAGTAAGTTGTGGGAAACCTTTCCATGATGGGCTAGCAGATGTAGGGGATTGTAGGTGTACCGGCCTATCTATCGGTTAAGGGGACCTCTTCGGAAAGACTGTGTCTCGGTCATCCGTTTCTCAAACATCATGCAGTGCGAGAAATTCAACGGAGGAGATCGAGTCTTGTGGGGAAAAGTGCACAAACCTCTGCAGAGTGTACAAACTAATCATGGTTAGCTGTGTCCCGGTTATGGACATCTTGAGTATCTAGTTTCTTGGATTGTCATGTGGATCTCATCACTCTTAATTATAAAATTTGATTGGGTTATTGATTACTTTTTAATTGGGATTGAGATGGGGTTTACCATTCTCAATGTTTAACAACCACCATGATAGTTAAATAAAATATATTCCTTTGCAGTAGGGAAAAATTGGCTTTTCGCAAAACATTTTAACCATACAGCCTCCACCAGCCAAATATGCATGTAGTGATAGCATTATTCTGTTCATTACTCTTTTGTGTTACATTGCCAGCATATTCCATGTGCTGGCCCATTTTTGGGCTGCAACGTATCATGTTGCAGACTTTTCAGATGACGAGTAAGGAGCCTTAGGTCGTGGTCTTTCACTCAGTGATGCCGTTGGAGTTGATGGACTCACTTTATCTTCCAAGCCTTCCGATGTTATTGTTTTAGATGGCCTTAAGCCATATTTATTGTAGTAAGTTCTCTTTTGAGATATTCGTTGTAATAAGTGTGTGATTGTTACTCTATTATAAATCCTTCAAGTATTGTGTGTGTCAGCATTACCGATCCAGGGATGACACTTAAGCACAGAGATCAGACTGTTTGAGGTTTGGTCGCGACATCTTGTGTCGTCCGCCTCGCGAGGCTCATCCCCTCGCGAGGGTCTTGAGTGTTTGCTGGTGAAGATGGGTCGTACCAGGCCGCTGGAGGAGCCACGCCGTGGGCTACAGGCAGGCAAGTCTGGGGACCCCCATTCCCAGAACGCCGACAATGCATTCATCATAATAAATATTCTCATCAAAACTTGGGGGACTAAAAATATCATATTCATCAAACATAGCACCCCCAAGCTTCTGGCTTTGCATATCATTAGCATCATGGATATTCAAAGAATTCATACTAACAACATTGCAATGATGCTCATCATTCAATGATTTAGTGTAAAACATTTTATAAACTTCTTCTTCTAGCACTTGAGCACAATTTTCCTTTCCATCATTCTCACGAAAGACATTAAAAAGATGAAGCATATGAGGCAACCTCAATTCCATTTTTTGTAGTTTTGTTTAATAGACTAGACTAGTGATAAAACAAGAAACTAAAAGATACAATTGCAGGATCTAAAGATATACCTTCAAGCACTAACCTCCCCGGCAATGGCGCCAGAAAAGAGCTAGATGTCTACTACGCAACCTTCTTCTTGTAGACTCGTGTTGGGCCTCCAAGCGCAGAGTTTTGTAGGACAGTAGCAAATTTCCCTCAAGTGGATGACCTAAGGTTCATAAATCCGTGGGAGGTGTAGGATGAAGATGGTCTCTCTCAAGCAACCCTGCAACCAAATAACAAAGAGTCTCTTGTGTCCCCAACACACCCAATACAATGGTAAATTGTATAGGTGCACTAGTTCGGCGAAGAGATGGTGATACAAGTGTAATATGGATGGTAGATATAGGTTTTTGTAATCTGAAAATATAAAAACAGCAAGGTAACTAGTAACAAAAGTGAGCGATGTCGGATCTGGGCTTCCGGCAAAACCCTTAAGGTTCGGACTCTGGGGTGCGCGTGAAGTTCTTTCCCTCCTATCGATCCACGCCCTAGCTCGCTAAGATCTCGCGGACGAACTCGCAACACAGAAAGACACGAGATTTATACTGGTTCAGGCCACTGTTGTGGTGTAATACCCTACTCCAGTGTGATGGTGGATTGCCTCTTGGGCTGATGATGAACAGTACAAGGGGAAGAACAGCCTCCTAAGGTTGAGGTGTTCTTGTGCTTGTCAAGCTTGCGTGGGTGAGGATTCGATGCCCCCTACTGTGGTGGCTAGTTCTACTTATATAGGCCCTGGTCCTCTCCCCAAATATTGAGCGGGAAGGGAGCCAACAATGGCGGGCAATTTGAAAGGGGACAGCTAGTACAAGCTATCCTGACAAAAGTGGTCTTCGCCTGCAAAAGGCTCTGGTGGTGACGCCGTCTTGGGCTCCACGGTGACCTCCGTCCTGCTGGCCTGCTGGTCTTGGTCTTGTTGCACTGATATGGAAACCTTTGCCTGATGCCTCGGTACTCTGCGCCTGCGCTGGCCTCCTTAGCACCAAAGAGGAAACAAGGACGTTGCGCGCGCTGGCGCCCGCTGGCGCCCGCCTGGCGCCCGTCTGGCGCCCGTCTGATCCTGATCGTCATGGCTCATGTCACGAGAGCCTCGCGAGGTTTGCCCCACCTTGATATCTCCGCTCCTCGCGAGCCTGCCTGGAGAGGCCGCTCCTGAGGAGGTCTTGCGTCGTCCGCTTCGCGAGGCTTGGCCCCTCGCGTGGGTGTTGAATGCCTTGTCAATGAAGATGGGCCGTACAGGCCTGCTAGGAAAGCCACGCCGTGCGCTGCAGGCAGGCAAGTCTGGGGAACCCCATTCCTAGAACGCCGACAGTAGCCCCCGGGCCCAAGGTGCGCTCGGGCTTGGCCTCACGGCGAAACCCAGGGCCAAGCGCGTAGCGCCGCGGGCCCCAAAAGCCTGCGGCCTTGGTCGACGCGTGGCAGTTGATTGGACGTGGGCGTCTCCACTTCCCCACGCTGCCTCGGCATCTACCCGACTTGACAAGTCCCTGCGACATGCAAGGGAAACCATCATTACCTGTGATCGTGGGAGGCGCCGGTTGGCCTTCTTTCGCTATAAATGGGAGGGGGGCGGAGCCCCCGTCGCCCATCTCTTCTCGGTTCACTCGCTTCTTCCTCCTTGCTCCACTGCCAGCAGCAATGGTGCCGTCGAAGAGATTCTCCGCCGCGGAAACAAGGCAAGGCCCCTCGGGAGGGACCCGGCTCCCCGGTGCCCAAGCGAGGACGTGGCCATCCCCGCAAGCATGCCGCGACTCCCGCCGTGGCCCCCGGCTCTCGAGGTGGTGCCGCAGTGCGCGGCAGGAGTCGCTCCTGTTGCGGTAGTCCTGTCGACGAGAGGAGACGCGCTGTGGTTGCGCAGCCTCCCCGGCCGCGGTTCCATGCGTTAGAGGTGCTGCCGGAGTTCGTTGTCTGGTCGGAGGATCTGGCCGGCAGCTGGCTCCAGCTCCCCCGCTTCTTCGCCGACGAGCTGTCGGCCTCTGGTCCAGGCGGGCTCTGGCTGCAGGCAGACGGTTGCTGCAGCCGGGCTTCTTGGGTCGCGGTCGAGGTCTCCGTCGCGGGCAACATAGCTTTGGCCCGCGGTTGGCAGACGTTCGCCCGCGCGTGCGGCCTGGGCAGGCGGTGCACCCTCCACTTCAAGTTCGATGGCGATGCGACCCTCTACGTGAGGGTGTTCGGGGAAGACGGTCACCGCGCCGGATGCTGCCCCGAGGTGAACGACAGCGAGGAGGTGCTCGGCCTTGGCGATGGCCGGGACGAGGTGGAGGGCGAGCCCGCCGGCCGCGCCTCGTCTGGCTATGGTGGCTCCTCCCTTGGCGACAATTCCAGCAGCGGCGGCTTTGACCAGCCGCCGCGCCCGCTTCGAAGGAGGTAGCGGGTCGTCTCGTTGCCGCGCATCGGTGAAGCGCGAGGAGGGGTCCGACTAGACTCAGGACGTCACCAAGGCCCTGCCTCCGTCGGCTGCTGCAGGGGCGAGCGCCGCTTTTGTTATGTTTCCCTTTTTCTTCCTGCATCGAAATGGAACTAGCATGGGCCCGGAGGGGCGTGTATCAAACCATAACTTATTAACTATTATGATACGCTTGTTGTTTCAACGCTGCGTGGCAATTTTGCGCAAAGATAACTTAGCCTGGTGCATTCGGGGCGCCCTACTCCTTACGAGGCGTTTATTTCCTCGTGTCCATCTTGACCTTGTGGTCTGCGATTGCTCAGGGACTGCAAAAAATTCGTTAGGGAATTTGCCAGGAGATTTGTCGCTCATCCGAGCCTTGACCCGGCGCTTGGTATCGCGGTACCCGTGGGGCACGGATTAGGAGAGATGCGCCAGCTTTCGGGCTTGAACGAGGGTGGCTCGCGAGAAGGCAGAGAGAAAAAACGCTCGCGAGGGCACCTGCCTAGCCCCCCTGCGAGGTATGCGAGAGAGAGAACACAAGCAAACCAGAGCCGGAAAGTGCGGTAAGGGGCGAGGAAATCGAATCAGCAAGGAACACCAAAAGCAAACTTCGATTAAGGAAAAGCGAGCCAACTACGGAAAGCAAATGAAAAGCCGCATCTGGCACCTAATCTAGTCTTCAAGTCTTCTCACCAGTGCGCAACTAAGTGCTGCCACTAGGCGTGGGAGAGAGCCCCAGGGCCTGAGGCCGGCGCTCCTGAGACTCCGGGGCGTGTACAGCCCCACTCATTATTACGTGAGAGTGTCACGGGCGGCGATTCTTCACAGGCACCGGGCCTTCTTCACAGGCTCTGGGCCTTTCTTCATAGGCTCTGGCCTTGCTTCATGGGTAGAACTTCCGGAGGTGCTGGATGTTCCAGGCGTTCTGGATGGGTATCCCGTCCTGCATCTCTAGGTGCGCGGCGCCAGGCCTGGAGACATGGACAACCCTGAATGGGCCCTCCCACATGGGTGAAAGCTTGTGCAGCCCTTACCTGGAGAGGACCTTCCTCAGGACGAGGTCGCCCACCTTGAGCGTCCTGGAGCGGATATTGCGGCAGTGGTATCGCCGCAGCGCCTGCTGGTACCTTGCCGCCCTCAGTGCAGCTTCGCGATGACGTTCCTCCCCCAGCACGAGGTCCATTCCCCGCGTGGCGTCCTGCTGCGCTTCATCGAACGCCAGGGCCCGTGCGGAGCGATGCTTGACCTCGTGAGGAAGGACTACTTCAGCTCCGTAGACAAGGAAGAATGGGGTCTCGCCCGTTGGTTTGGTGGCGGTGGTGCGGATAGACCACAACACGGACTGGAGTTCGTCGTGCCAGCCCCTGCCACAGGCCTCGAGCTTCTTCTTGAAGGTCCTGGTCTTGAGGCCCCTCAGGACCTCTGCGTTGGCGCGTTCGGCCTAACCATTGCTCCTGGGATGCGCCACCGAAGCGTAGCAGATCTGCGTTCCAAGGTTAGCACAGTAGGTTTTGAAGAGGTTACTAGTGAACTATGAGCCGTTATCTGTGATGATGCGGTTGGGGACCCAGAAGCGGCTCACGAGGCCCTTGATGAACTTGACAGCAGAGCCAGCTGGGATGGTGCGGACGTCTTCCACTTCCGCCCACTTGGTGAACTTGTCGATGGCAACGTAGAGGTAGCGGTAGCCCCCAGGCGCTCGAGGGAACGGGCCCAAGATGTCCAGCCCCCAGACCGCGAACGGCCACGTGAGCGGAATGGTCTGGAGGCCCTGAGCCGGCTGATGAATTTGCTTGGCGTGGAACTGGCAAGCTTCGCAGAACTTCACCAGCTCAGCTGCATCGTTGAGCGCAGTGGGCCAGTAGAACCCACTGCGGAATACTTTGTCGACGAGGGTCCATGACGACGAGTAGTGCTCGCAGTCCCCACCGTGTATGTCAGTTAACAGCTCCTTCCCCTAGTCCCTGGAAATGCAGCGCAGGGAAACGTCGTTTGGCCGCTTCCTGTACAACTCACCATCGTGGATGCAGTACACCGTGGCTTGCCAAACCACTCGCTCTGCATCCTCCTCTTTCTCTGGCAGCGCCCCTTGCATCAAATATTCCTTGAATTCTGTGGTCCAGCATCCCTCCTGAGGTTCGAGTGCCAAGAGCAACGAGCTCCTTAGGTCAGGCCACAGGCCGGGGCCCCTGTGGCAGGAGGCTGTGGGAGCTCCTCCCGAGGCTGAGCTGTGCTTGAGAGTGGAGGTGTCGCCGATGGCTTGAAGAGCCGCTCCTCGAAGACGCCAGGCTCCTGGGGCTGCCGCTTGGATGCTCTACTGGCGATGTCGTCGGCTTCCTTGTTGGTGCCCCGAGGCACATGCTGCACCTCCAGTCCCATGAACTGTTTTTCCATCTTACGCACCTCTGCGAGGTAAGCCTCCATGTGCTCATCCTTTGGCTCATACACTTTGTTGGAGAAGTTGACAAGGAACTGTGAGTCGCCCCTAACAACAAGGCGCTTCACCCCCAGAGCTGCCGCTGCCTTCAGGCCAGCTATGAGGCCCTCGTACTCTGTGATGTTGTTGGAGACCTTCTCGCCCTGCTGAAAGCAGAGCTGCACGGCGTAGTAGAGCTTGTCCTGGGTGGGCGAGATGAGTACTGCCCCAGCCCCCGCGCCCTGATGCGCGAAGGTGCCGTCGAAATACATGACCCAGCCGTCCGGCGCCTCGCTTCCCGGTGAGGTGGACCGGTCTTCGCCTACTTCAAGTGCCGGGGCATCCGTCCATTCCGGCACGAAATCAGCAAGCGCGGCTCCCTTGATGACCCAGGTAGTGCTGAACTCCAGCTGGAATGCTTGCAGCTCGATGTTCCACTCAGCGACCCTTCCAGCTGAGTTCGGGCTCCTGAGCACTCTCTCCAACGGGTAGGCTGAGAAGACCTTGATGGGGTGGCCCTGGAAGTAGTGCCGCAGCTTGTGCGAGGCCACCAAGAGCGCGAGCAGCAGCTTCTGAGGCATGGGATATCATGCCCTTGCGTCCCGCAACACCGTGCTGACAAAATACACCGGGTGCTCGACAAGGGCTGGCACGTTGGTGAGGCTTGTGTCTTGCGGGGGTCCAGACATCTCCTGAGGTGGTGGAACTCCTAGTGCCTGGTCGCCTGCAGGGGTCTCTGTGACATCGTCATGCCGAGCTTGGTCTTCGGTTGACACCGCTTCAGCTCCCGCGGCGCCTTCCTGATCTTGCGTCATTTTAGCTGTAGACCTGGTGCTCCTCCCGAACCGCCACCAGCGCTACGCTGGCAGAGTACGGGGTAGCGGCCAGGTAGAGCACTAGGGGCTCGAGAGGCCGTGGCGCCACCATCACCGGTGGGCTAGTTAGGTATCTCTTGAGGTCTTGGAAGGCTTGGTCGGCCTCCGGGGTCCACTCAAACGGGCCTTTCTTCTTCATCAGCTTGAAGAAGGGCAAGGCGCGTTCTTCTAACTTGGAGATGAAGCATCCCAACGCAGTCACCCGACCGGCCAGCTTCTGCATTTCTCTGAGGGTTTGCGGTGGGCTCATGTCCTCAATGGCTTTGATCTTCTCCGGGTTCACCTCGATTCTTCTATGGGACACGATGAATCCCAGCAACTTGCCGGAAGGGACACCGAACACACACTTCTCCGGTTTAAGCCGCAAGTTCACCTGGCGCAGGCTCTCGAGTTCTCTTCCAGGTCTTGGATCAGGGTTCTCGCCTCCCGAGATTTCACCATGATGTCGTCGACGTAGGCCTCTGTGTTTCTTCCGAGCTGTCGCCCTAAGGCGATGTGCATCAGTCGCTGAAAGGTTGCACCCGCGTTGCGCAATCCAAAGGGCATGCAAGTGTAGCAGTACACCCCACACGGGGTCAGGAAGGCTTTCTTCTCCACGTCTTCTACCGCCATCTTGATCTGGTGATATCCTGAGAACCCGTCCAAGAAGCACAGCAGGTCGCATTCGGCGGTGGAGTCAACGATCTGATCGATGCATGGGAGCGGGAACAGATCTTGGGGGCAGGCTTTGTTGAGGTTGGCGAAGTCGACGCACATCCGTTCCTTCCCGCCTTTCTTCGGCACTACGACGGGGTTCGCCAGCCACTCGGGATACCGAACCTCGCGAATGGCACCCGCCGCCTCCAGCTTGCGGGTCTCTTGAACGATGAAGGCCTGCTTCTTAGTGGACTGCCGTCTCGCCCGCTGCTTCACGGGGCGTGCATTGGGGCATACCCTTAAATGATGCTGAATCACCTCTCTCGGGACTCCTACCAACTGATTGGGCTCCCACACGAATATATCCTTGTTTGCGCACAAGAACTCCACCAATGCTTCCTCTTGCCCTGGGTCGAGGCTGGCACCTATGGTAAAGGTGGCTCCTGAGGGCCTGTCCTCGCTGACCGGCACCTGCTTGGTTTCCACCTTGTCTTGTGTGAACAACTGCTTCTTCTTGGTCGGCATGGCACCCTTGGGCTCGGAGGTGCCCGCGTCGGCGAGCTGCGCCGCCGCGGCGGTTTTGAGGGCGAGCCTGAGTGCCGTCACGGCCTCCTTGGTGTCCCCCTTGATGGTGAGGACGCCTTTGCTCCCAGGCATCTTCATGAGGTTGTAAGCCAGATGAGTCACCGCCATGAACTGGGCGAGAGCTGGGTACCCGAGGATGGCGTTGTACGGGAGGCCGATGCGGGCGATGCCGAAGTCGACCAGCTCGGTGCGGTAGTTTTCGCGCGTGCCGAAGGTGACGGGGAGGCGGATCTGCCCGAGAGAGTGGGAAGCGCCGCCACCAACTCCTGAGAAAGGCTTGCTGAGACTGAGCCGCTCGAGTGGCACATGAAGAAGGCTGAAGGCCTCTACGAAGAGCAAGTTGAGGCCTGCACCGCCGTCGATGAGGGTCTTGGTTACAGCCACGTTGCAGATGGTGGGCGTGCAGAGCATTGGGAGCTTGCCCGAGCCGGCAGTAGAGTTGGGGTGGTCTTCTAAGCTGAATGTGAGGTCGGCCTCTGGTGCAGCCCAACCTGGCGGAGCCCCCGGGCGCTTGGAAGCGGCACCAATCTAACGGAGGAACGGCTTGACGTGGCGATCTGAAGGCGGTGCCTGAGAGCCGCCCAGCAGGGCCGCTACCGCGTGATGCGCCGACACCATGTAGCGAGCAGTGAAGAGATCGCGGAGTTCCCCCCAGGACGCCACCGTGGATCCGGGGAGGTTGAGCAGCCAGGCGCGTGGCTCGCCGGCGAGGGCCATGGGGAGCCAGTTGGCCATGACCTTGTCGTTGCCCCCGGCCTCGAGGACGGCCTCCTCGTATGCCAGCAGGCACGCCGACGGGTCCGTCGCGCCGTCGTAGCGCGGCGGCATCTCCGGCCTGAACTTGGGTGGCCATCTCACCTGCCGAAGGGCGGGGGCCAGGGCTCGGAGCCCCCTGGCCCCATCGCCAGCACCAGCCGTTGGAGCCGGTGGCGGGGCGCCTACCATGAGGGCGAAGCACAGATCGACGGAGCAGAAGCTACGGCGCACCCCTACCTGGGGCGCCAAATGTCGGATCAGGGGTTCCGGCAAAACCCTTAAGGTTCGGACTCTGAGGTGCGCGCGAAGTTCTTTCCCTCCTACCGATCCACGCCCTAGCTCGCTAAGATCTCGCGGACGAACTCGACGAACTCGCAACACAGAAAGACACGAGATTTATACTGGTTCGGGCCACTGTTGTGGTGTAATACCCTACTCCAGTGTGGTGGTGGTGGATTGCCTCTTGGGCTGATGATGAACAGTACAAGGGGAAAAACAACCTCCTGAGGTTGAGGTGTTCTTGTGCTTGTCAAGCTTTCTTGGGTGAGGACTCGATGCCCCCTACTGTGGTGGCTAGTTCTACTTATATAGGCCCTGGTCCTCTCCCCAAATATTGAGCGGGAAGGGAGCCAACAACGGCGGGCATTTGAAAGGGGACAGCTAGTACAAGCTATCCTGACAAAAGTGGTCTTCGCCTGCAAAAGGCTCTGGTGGTGACGCCGTCTTGGGCTCCACGGTGACCTTCGTCCTGCTGGCCTGCTGGTCTTGGTCTTGTTGCACTGATATGGAAACCTTTGCCTGATACCTCGGTACTCCGCGCCTACGCTGGCCTCCTTAGCACCAAAGAGGAAACAAGGACGCTGCGCGCGCTGGCGACCACCTGGCGCCCGTCTGATCCTGATCGTCATGGCTCACGTCATGAGAGCCTCGCGAGGTTTGCCCCGCCTTGATATCTCCGCTCCTCGCGAGCCTGCCTGGAGAGGCCGCTCCTGAGGAGGTCTTGCGTAGTCCGCTTCATGAGGCTTGGCCCCTCGCAAGGGTCTTGAATGCCTTGTCAATGAAGATGGGCCGTACAGGCCTGCTAGCAAAGCCACGCCGTGGGCCGCCGGCAGGCAAGTCTGGGGACCCCCGTTCCCAGAACGCAGACAGGCGAAAACGGTAATGCAATGCTTGAAAACAATGCCTAGGGTTCATACTTTCACTAGTGCAAGTTCTCTCAACAAGGATAACATAATTAGATCATATGGCAATCCCTCAACGTGCAACAAAAGTCACTCGAAAGTTCCTATCGCGAAGAACATAAGATGAAATTGCTTGTAGGGTGATGACCCACAAGTATAGGGGATCTATTGTAGTCCTTTCGATAAGTAAGAGTGTCGAAACCAACGAGGAGCAGAAGGAAATGACAAGCGGTTTTCAGCAAGGTATTCTCTGCAAGCACTGAAATTATCGGTAACAGATAGTTTTGTGGTCAGATAAATTGTAACGGGTAACAAGTAATAAAAGTAAACAATGTGCAGCAAGGCGGCCCAATCCTATTTGTAGCAAAGGGCAAGCCTGGACTAACTCTTATATAAAGGAAAGCGCTCCCGAGGACACATGGGAATTGTTGTCAAGCTAGTTTTCATCATGCTCATATGATTCGTGTTCGTTACTTTGATAATTTGATATGTGGGTGGACCGGTGCTTGGGTGCTGCCCTTCCTTGGATAAGCCTCCCACTTATGATTAACCCCTCTCACAAGCATCCGCAACTACGAAAGAAAAATTAAGGTAAACCTAACCATAGCATGAAACATATGGACCAAATCAGCCCCTTACGAAGCAACACATAAACTAGGGTTTAAGTTTCTGTCACTCTAGCAACCCATCATCTACTTATTATTTCCCAATGCCTTCCCCTAGGCCCAAATAATGGTGAAGTGTCATGTAGTCGACGTTCACATAACACCACTAGAGGAGAGACAACATACATCTCATCAAAATATCAAACGAATACCAAATTCACATGACTACTTATAACAAGCCTTCTCCCATGTCCTTAGGAACAAACGTAACTACTCACAAAGCATAATCATAATCATAATCAAAGGAGTATTAATTATCATTAAGGATCTGAACATATAATCTTCCACCGAATAAACCAACTAGCATCAACTACAAGGAGTAATCAACACTACTAGCAACCCACGGGTACCAATCTGAGGTTTTGGGACCAAGATCGAATACAAGAGATGAACTAGGGTTTCAGAGGAGATGGTGTTGGTGAAGATGTTGATGGAGATTAACCCCCGCTCGATGAGAGGATTTATGGTGATGACGATGACGATGATTTCCCCCACCCGGAGGGATGTTTCCCCGGCAGAACAGCTCCGCCGAAGCCCTAGATTGGTGTAGGATCGAAAGTATGTCTAGAGGGGGGTGATTAGACTACTTGACCAAATAAAAATCTAGCCTTTTCCCAATTTTAAGTCTTGGCAGATTTTAGCAACTTAGAACAAGTCAAGCAATCAACCTACACATGCAAGTCTAAGAGTATAGCAGCGGAATGTAAAACATTTGCATATGAAGGTAAAGGGAGGAGTTTGGAGAGGGCAAATGCAATATAGACGCGGATAATTTTTTCAGTGGTTCTGATAGGTGGTGCTATCATACATCCACGTTGATGGAGACTTCAACCCACGAAGGGTAACGGCTGCGCGAGTCCACGGAGGGCTCCACCCACGAAGGGCCCACGAAGAAGCAACCTTGTCTATCCCACCATGGCCATCGCCCATGAAGGACTTGCCCCACTCGGGTAGATCTTCACGAAGTAGGCGATATCCTTGCCCTTACAAACTCCTTGGTTAAACTCCACAATCTTGACGGAGGCTCCCAAGTGACACCTAACCAATCTACGAGACACCACTTTCCAAAAGGTAATAGATGGTGTGTTGATGATGAACTGCTTGCTCTTATGCTTCAAATGATAGTCTCCCCAACACTCAACTCTCTCTCACAGATTTGGATTTGGTGGAAAGATGATTTGAGTGGAAAGCAACTTGGGGAAGGCTAGAGATCAAGATTCATGTGGTAGGAATGGAATATCTTGGTCTCAACACATGAGTAGGTGGTTCTCTCTCAGAAAAAGTACGCTGGAAGTGTAGGCACGTTCTGATGGCTCTCTCCACGAGTGAAGAGTGGGTGGAGGGGTATATATAGCCTCCACACAAAATCTAACCGTTACACACAATTTACCAAACTCGGTGGGACCGAATCAGAAAACTCGGTCAGACCGGTTTAGTTTAAAATGTGAACGTTAGGCTTTTTGGTGGGACCGACATGTCAACTCGATGGGACCGATTTCATTAGGGTTAGGGCATAACGTAATCTCGGTGAGACCGATCACATAAGCTCGGTGGGACCGATTTCTGTAGTTGGCAAACAGAGAGTTGGTCAGGCAAACTCGATGGGACCGAATCGCTCATTTCGGTGAGACCGAGACGCTACGAAAAGGAAACAGAGAGTTTGCATTGCGAACTCAGTGGGACCGATCGGTCATCTCGGTTGGATTGAAATGTTATGAAGGGAAATGGAGAGTTTGCAATCCCATCTCGGTGAGACCAAAGTGACTAGGGTTTCTGGCAGTGGCTATGTCAAATGAACTCGGTGGCGCCGGATAGATCAAATCGGTAGGGTCGAGTTTGACTTTTGGTTTGAGACATATGTGGATATGAGAAAGTGGTTGAGGGCTTTGGAGCATTTCACTAAGCATTTTGAGCAAGCAAGCCTTTAAGCAACACCTCATCCCCTTTTAATAGTATTGGCTTTTCCTATGGACTCGATGTGATCTTAGATCACTAAAATGAAAAAGATAGAGTCTTGAGCTTGAGCCAATAAGAGTCCTTAGCATTTTGAGGGGTCCACATTCCTAATCCATGCCATGCCAATCATTGAACTTTCTGAAATGATCATCTTGAAATAGCATTAGTTCAATGAGCTATATGTTGTTAGTAATTACCAAAACCACCCAGGGATAGTTGCACTTTCAATCTCCCCCTTTTTGGTAATTGATGACAACATATAGATCAAAGCTTCGACAAATGATAATAAGATTGAAATACATCATCGCTTGGAGAAGTATGTGATAAGCAAGAGCTCCCCCCTAAATTTGTGCATTATTTAAAATTTGCTTTTGAATGCAAATGCACAATCGATTAGGATCATGGGTTACTCTTCCATGTCACATACATCTTGGTGGAGTGCTCAAAATGATAGAAATTAAAAACATGCACTCATTACCAAGCAAAGTGAATGATCATAGGATATAAAGGATAATATCATCCAAGCAAACATTAAAGTTGAATATGATCAAGCACATGATCATACAAGTATCTCACACACAAATACATAGAGTATTAAGCGAACACACACAAAAGTATCAACCAAATAGCAAGAGAGACAAAGAAGCAAAACACTCTCTCTTGAAGCCTATGATCTATACATTTCTCCCCTTTGGCAACAAGTTACCAAAAAGTTTGAAAATGCATAGTGCTATGCGTCTCTCTAGGCTTGGTCTTCGGGAGGTGGTGTAGAGAGGACTCCAAGGACGAAGGCATCGGTAGATGTTGTTGGAGCTGGTGGAGTGGCAACTGGAGGTGGCACTGAAGCTGTTGCTGCTGGTGCTGAAGTAGTTCCTCTAGTGTCAGCCATGGGCACTGCAGCAGACCTCTGACCTGTAGGTACTCTCTGAAAGGCATCTGTGGTAGCCTGCCCTTTCCTCTCCTCTGCTTCCTCCTGGAGCTGCTCAACGGCTGTTTGTATCTCAGTCACTTTTAGATCAAGATCATAGAATTTTGTCTCAATGATCCTCTCCAAGCTCTCCTGATTTTGAGTCAGGGTGGCCAAGCCCTTCTCAATCCTCAAAGTTGCTTGAATCAGATATGCAAGCTGATCTTGTTTGGACTTCAGAAATACTTGAGATGCCTCCTCAACACTTGGCATTCTTGCAGTTTCTCAGCTCTTGCCTTTTCTCTCTTCTCTTGTGCTTGCACAGATGTGGGATCCTCTTCATTCATCACAACAATGTTATCCTCAAATTCTGGTAAATGCTCCTTGTCCAACAAATAAGTGCATGTGCCCATCTTGGAGTTGACGAGCACCTCAATATGTGGAGCATACCCACAAGATCTCTTCTGATCTGCAGCTGTCCTCTTGATTGTTTCAACAATCAGACTCATGACCTTGAGTTTCTGAGGTACATCAAATATCTACAGCAAGTTGATTGAATGGCCTCTGAGCATCTTGTGATCTCCAGATTTTGGCAACAATGTATGCCTCAAGATTGTGTTGATTATAGCTAGACCAGACAACAAGTAATGTACAGATCCAAATCTATGTGTATCCAATGCTTTGTCTGGGATCTCTTTGTACATATTTGCCATAGAGTTGTGGTCTTTCTTCTTCTTGGCATAGACATCCAAGTCATCTTCATGCTCTTCAGGGGCTTTGATCAATTTGTCCCATCCATCAACAGTTGACTGGTACCTTGTACCCTCAGACATCCATACAATTCTACCATCTGGATAAAAATGTGCAGTGGAGTAGAATTGCATGATGAGTTCATCATTCCATTTTGTCAGCTTTTGACCTACAAACTTGTCAACACCACATCCTTTGAAGCTTTCATGTACTCCTGGAAAATGGTCTTCATTCTCATCAATGTATTCCCAATCAACCCACTTCATATCACAGACTATAGGCTTCTTGTCAAGTAGAATGGTTTCATAGAAATCTTGTTGTGCTTTGGTGTGGAACCTATAGTCCACATCAGTCTTCCTTCTCACAGCATAAGGGTCACTTTGTCTCCAAAGTCTCATATCTGCATCCTTCCTGATGCTCATATCCTCTGCCACTGGATGGCTGTCATTATGATCTGGAATCTTTGGTTTAAGTTTCCTTAGCACTTGGGCTTCAGCATCTTCTTCTTCTATCTCAGGCACTGGGGCCTTGTTCTTCTCTTCAGTTGGAATGTTCCTAGTGCTCCTCTTGGGCTTTGAAGTCTTTTGAGCTTGAGCAGTAGCTTTGGGGCAGTCTTGGGCTTTGAAGGGGCAGCCCCTGACTTAATAGCATCCCCCATTAGCTTTTGGGACTTGGATGCTGGTGCAACATCCTCTTCCTCTTCCTCTTCTTCATCTGATGAGTGCCTTTCAAATTCTTCCATGGGGTCCACCTTCTTGCACCATCTTCCTCTCTTTCTCTCCTTCTTCTTCTTATCCTCACCAGCAGCCTCTCCTCCAATTGATTTGGAAGGTTCCTGAGTGGAGGCCCTGGCCTTAGACATTGTAACTCTCTTAGTAGGTGCCTTCTTGTGCAAACCAGGCTTTGTTGTAGCAGTAGTACCATATTCCTTCTTCAGGACTTTCTTTTTGGAGCTAACTTCCTCCTCAGTAGCCACATAGTCCTCATCCTCAGAGTCTGAGGTTCTCTTCTTCCTTGTTCTAGTGGTTGCCTTGGGCAAATTGCTTGGAGTGCTCCTGCTGCCCTCATCATAGCTGCTTGAGGGACTAGTGCCCTCACTCATGTGCACTCGCTCTTCTGATTTGTTGTAGCTATCACTCTGGTCAGACATTCCAGTAAGCAAACTGACAGCAGACCCTGTGAATAGATATAGATGAGATAGAGTGGATGATCATCACAAAGTGCAGAGTTTTTGCAAAACAGATGAGTCAAAAACTTAGTTTTAGTTCTCCACAGAAAGCATTTTGGAGCTACCGATTTTTTAAACTCGGTGATACCAAAGCAACTTTTGGAGTCTAAACTAGTGAACTCAGTCAGAGCGAGTCACAGTTTGGTGGATCCGAGATTGCTAGGGTTTCACAGAGAGTTGAATTCGGTCGCACCAATTTGCAACTTTCGGTCAGACCGAAAACTGCAAGTGCAATTGCCTAAGCCAAATCGGTGAGACCGATTTCCACAACTCGGTCGGTCCGAGATGAGTTCGGCAGAAACCTAACCCTAAATTTTCGAATCAAACCTGATCTAAGGAATGTTTTCTCTGGATAGATTGATCTCGTACGTGGTAAAGAACATGGCATTGCATTGTGCTAAGAATCGAACTAAGGAATTAGCACAAAAGATCAAACTCATACCCTAGTTCGGTGGTGAGTTCGCTATGGCGGCAACGGTGGGGTTGAATCCCGTTGACGGCGACGGAAACCAGCGGCGGGAGGTCACTAGCGACAAGAGGACGATCCGGAGACCCGAGGCGGCAGAGCAGGACACGCGCGGGCTGAGGAATTTTGAAGAAATTTCCAAAATCTCACCCGTGGGTATATATATCCTGACCCTGTCGGTGTGACCGAGTGGAACAACTCGGTGGCATCGAGATGCATAGCCGCAAGCAGTTACTGCAACTCGGCGTGACCGAAAAGTTCAAATCGGTTGCACCGAAATTGAAAACCTAGATCAACTCAGTGAACTCGGTGTGACCGAAGTAGTTGGATCGGTCATACCGAAATGCACAGAGAGGTTTTGGAAGTTTAAGTCTATGACGAATCGGAGACTCCGAGTGCTCCTCACACAGAGTGGTTCGAATCTGACTTGATCAAACTTTGTGATGTAGCATGAATAGAGTTTGAGACGAGAAACACATAGATAGCTAGAGGAGGTTCTTAGGCATTCTTGTCCATCCACTTGGCAAAAGAGAAAAGGCCAAACAATCAAAGCAATAAGTGGATGTCCTCGAATGAGTAAAATATGCAATCAACATGCTCACACAATAAAATGGCAAATGAAATATGTGACAAAGCATGCACAAACACTCTAGCATCTATCAAGCAATTGGCGATGACTAGGTCATCTATATATGAGTATATTGACTTAGGAGTCAAATGAGAACACTTGATCATAGGTCAGACTCATCGTTTAAGCACAAGTGGGGTAACCACTTTTACATAAAGCATTGTTGTGTTCACATCATTAGAGTTGCTTTAGCTCAATTGATTAGAGTAAGCTCCCCCTAGATGTGATGTCCCCCTAAGAGGGATGAACTAACCTTGGGTTTTGTCGATGATGACTTCATGTAGATGTTGTAGATGTGGATGCTCAATGTTGATGTAGTTCATTTAGAGCAATCCATTGGAGTGAGTTGCACTTTCAATACCTACACGAGGTAGCCCCACAAGGAACAAACAAGGATATCCATAGAAATAGAGTGATGTACACACAAGATGATGTCCATGAAAGCATTAGGTTACCTTGTCCCTTGTCTTACCAACAAGAGGGTTTGTGACTCCTTGAACTAGTGCAAGATGTGGAAGTTGTTTGCACTTGTCCTTGCCAAGATGATATGAGTGAAGTATGTTGGCGGAGTCACCCTCAAGAACTCTCTAGTTCTTATTCTTCGGGATCCACATCATCTTGATGGGAATCCTTGGAGTTGTAGTCATACTTGATGAAGTAGAACTTGATGTAGTCTTAGGAACCTACTTGACTAAGGCCTTAGGAGCTTCTTCAAATGCATCAATATTGGATTTAACATGATTGTTGTTACTACTAGAGGAAGAATCTTTCTTGCTCTTGTTGCTAGATTTGACTTGTGGCATGTAAGTAGACAAGAGTAAACGCTTGGCAATGTAAGAAGAACTTTTCTTGCGAAGATCATCATTGATCGCTTTTAAGAACCCATGCTCTTGCTCAAGGTTGAGATTTTCAAAGCGTAAGTTCTCATGAGTCTTTAAAAGTTCTCGATGATCTTCCAAGGTAGTTTCATGAGCTAACTTAAGAGTGTTTAGTTCTTTAGTTAGACGCTCAATCTCCTTCTTACCATCATCATTCATTTTATCTTGATTAGCATGATTAACACCAAGTTCATCACAGTTTTCATCACTAGAGTTGTCAACAAGTAAATCATCATCACCTAGCAAATCATCTTCATCACTATTGAAATCAACATACTCGAGGCGTGATACCTTTGGGCCTTTAGCCATGAAGCATCTCCCAATTCCTTCATTTGGTGAGTCAAATATGTCGTAGGAGTTGGTTGACACAAGTGCTAGACCGACAACACCTTCATCTTGAGTATATTCGGAGTCGGAGTGATAACTTCTTTCGGAGTGATGGTCGGAGTCGGAGCCGGATACCCATTCACCAAAGTGATCTTGATGTCTTCGTTTTGTGTAGCTCCTTGATGATTTGTCCTTCCTTTCCGAATCCTTGCTTCTCCGAGAGGTTCTTCGTTCATAACGATCATCTCTACTCCTCCTCTCTCTTGGTCTCTTCTTTTTTAGGGGGCCATACACTCATTTGAGTAGTGTCCGGGTCTTCCACAATTGTAGCAATTACGCTCACGACTCGAAGATCTTTTGTCATTGTAGGACCTTGACTTGGAACTTCTTTCCTTGCTTCTACTCTTGTAGAACTTGTTGAAATTCTTCGCCATTAGGCTCAATTCCTCATTGAAGGTTTGTTTCTCACTTGATGATGTAGGAGCATCACATGAGGCTTTGTAAGCACCACTTGACTTGTTGTGAAGCTCTTCCTTATCCTTGACTGACATCTCATGAGCAACAATTCTTCCAATGACTTCTGTTGGCTTGAGATCTTTGTAATTGGGCATCATTTGGATCAATGTGCACACGTATCATATTTTCCATCCAAGGATCTTAGGATCTTCTTGATGATGAATCTATCGGTCATCTCCTCACTTCCTAAGCCGGCAATCTCATTTGTGATGAGAGCAAGCCTAGAGTACATTTCAGCGACACCTTCACCATCCTTCATTTTGAACTTGTAAAGTTAACTTTGAAGCACATCCAATTTGGATTCCTTGATGGAGTCGGTGCCTGTTGGAAATATGCCCTAGAGGCAATAATAAAATGGTTATTATTGTATTTCCTTGTTCATGATAATTTTCTGTTGTTCATGCTATAATTGTATTAACTGGAAACCGTAATACATGTGTGAATACATAGACCACAACATGTCCCTAGTAAGCCTCTAGTTGACTAGCTCGTTGATCAATAGATGGTTATGGTTTCCTGATCATGGACATTGGATGTCACTGATAACGGGATCACATCATTAGGAGAATGATGTGATGGACAAGACCCAATCCTAAGCATAGCACAGGATCGTGTAGTTCGTTTGCTAGAGCTTTTCTAATGTCAAGTATCATTTCCTTAGACCATGAGATTGTGCAACTCCCGGATACCGTAGGAATGCTTTGGGTGTACCAAACGTCACAACGTAACTGGGTGGCTATAAAGGTGCACTACAGGTATCTCCGAAAGTGTCTGTTGGGTTGGCACGAATCGAGACTGGGATTTGTCACTCCGTATGACGGAGAGGTATCTCTGGGCCCACTCGGTAATGCATCATCATAATGAGCACAATGTGACTAAGGATTTAGCCACGGTATCATGCGTTACGGTACGAGTAAAGTGACTTGCCGGTAACGAGATTGAACAAGGTATTGGGATACCGACGATCGAATCTTGGGCAAGTAACGTACCGATTGACAAAGGGAATTGTATACGGGATTGATTGAATCCTCGACATCGTGGTTCATCCGATGAGATCATCGTGGAACATGTGGGAGCCAACATGGGTATCCAGATCCCGCTGTTGGTTATTGACCGGAGAGTCGTCTCGGTCATGTCTGCATGTCTCCCGAACCCGTAGGGTCTACACACTTAAGGTTCGGTGACGCTAGAGTTGTAGAGATATTAGTATGCGGTTAACCGAAAGTTGTTCGGAGTCCCGGATGAGATCCCGGACGTCACGAGGAGTTCCGGAATGGTCCGGAGGTAAAGATTTATATATGGGAAGTCCTATTTTGGCCACCGGAAAATGTTCGGGATTTTTCGGTATTGTACCGGGAAGGTTCTAGAAGGTTCCAAAGTGGGGCCCGCCTGCATGGGGGGGACCCACATGAACGTGGGTAGTGGGGGCAAGGCCCCACACCCCTGGTCAAGGTGCACCAAGATCCCACCTTAGAAGGAATAAGATCATATCCCGAAGGGATAAGATCAAGATCCCTAAAAAAGGGGGATAACAATCGGTGGGGAAGGGAAATGATGGGATTTCTTTCCCCCACCTTTGCCAACGCCCCAATGGACTTGGAGGGCAAGAAACCAGCCCCCTCCACCCCTATATATAGTGGGAAGGCGCATGGGAGCAGCACCCCAAGCCCTGGCGCCTCCCTCCCTCCCGTGACACCTCTTCCTCCCCGCTTGCGCTTGGCGAAGCCCTGCCGGGATCCCGCTACTTCCACCACCACGCCGTTGTGCTGCTGGATCTCCATCAACTTCTCCTCCCCCCTTGCTGGATCAAGAAGGAGGAGACGTCCCCGCACCATACGTGTGTTGAACACGGAGGTGCCGTCCGTTCGGCGCTAGGATCATCGGTGATTTGGATCACGACGAGTACGACTCCATCAACCCCGTTCTCTTGAACGCTTCCGCTCGCAATCTACAAGGGTATGTAGATGTACTCCTCCCCTCTCGTTGCTAGCATCTCCTAGATTGATCTTGGTGACACGTAGGAAAATTTTGAATTTCTGCTACGTTCCCCACAGTGGCATCATGAGCCAGGTTTATGCGTAGATTCTATGCACGAGTAGAACACAAAGTAGTTGTGGGCGACGATTTGTTCAATTTTCTTACCGTTACTAGTCTTATCTTGATTCGGCGGCATTGTGGGATGAAGCGGCCCGGACCGACCTTACACGTACTCTTACGTGAGACAGGTTCCACCGACTGACATGCACTTGATGCATAAGGTGGCTAGCGGGTGTCTGTCTCTCCCACTTTAGTCGGATCGGATTCGATGAAAAGGGTCCTTATGAAGGGTAAATAGCAATTGACATTTCACCGTTGTGGCTTTTGCGTAGGTAAGAAACGTTCTTGCTAGAAACCCATAGCAGCCACGTAAAACATGCAACAACAATTAGAGGACGTCTAACTTGTTTTTGCAGGGTATGCTATGTGATGTGATATGGCCAAAAGGATGTGATGAATGATATATGTGATGTATGAGATTGATCATGTTCTTGTAATAGGAATCACGACTTGCATGTCGATGAGTATGACAACCGGCAGGAGCCATAGGAGTTGTCTTAATTTATTGTATGACCTGCGTGTCAATGAAAAACGCCATGTAATTACTTTACTTTATTGCTAACCGTTAGCCATAGTAGTAGAAGTAATAGTTGGCGAGACAACTTCATGAAGACACGATGATGGAGATCATGATGATGGAGATCATGGTGTCATGCCGGTGACGAAGGTGATCATGCCGCGCCTCGAAGATGGAGATCAAAAGGCGCAAGATGATATTGGCCATATCATGTCACTTTATGATTTGCATGTGATGTTTGTCATGTTTACATCTTATTTGCTTAGAACGACGGTAGCATAAATAAGATGATCCCTCACTAAAATTTCAAGAGATGTGTTCCCCCTAACTGTGCACCGTTGCGAAGGTTCGTTGTTTCGAAGCACCACGTGATGATCGGGTGTGATAGATTCTAACGTTCGCATACAACGGGTGTTGACGAGCCTAGCATGTACAGACATGGCCTCGGAACACAAGCAAAACACTTAGGTTGACTTGACGAGCCTAGCATGTACAGACATGGCCTCGGAACACAAGAGACCGAAAGGTCGAACATGAGTCGTATAGTAGATACGATCAACATGGAGATGTTCACCGTTGATGACTAGTCCGTCTCACGTGATGATCAGACACGGCCTAGTCGATTCGGATCATGTATCACTTACATGACTAGAGGGATGTCTATCTAAGTGGGAGTTCATTAAATAATCAGATGAACTTAATTATCATGAACATAGTCAAAAGGTCTTTGCAAATAATGTCGTAGCTTACGCTTTAGTTCTACTAAGATATGTTCCTAGAGAAAATTTAGTTGAAAGTTGATAGTAGCAATTATGCGGACTTGGTCCGTAAACTGAGGATTGTCCTCATGCTGCACAGAAGGCTTATGTCCTTAATGCACCGCTCGGTGTGCTGAACCTCGAGCGTCGTCTGTAGATGTTACGAAACATCTGACATACACGTTTTGATGACTACGTGATAGTTCAGTGTGTGATGCTAACGGTTTAAAATTGTGGCACCAAAGACGGTTTAGAAACGTCGCAGAACATATGAGATGTTCCAAATACTGAAATTTGGATTTCAGACTAATGCCCACGTCAAGAGGTATGAGACCTCTGACAAGTTTCTTAAGCCTTCAAACTAAGGGAGAAAAGCTCAATCGTTGAGCATGTGCTCAGATTGTCTGGGTACTACAATCACTTGAATCGAGTGGGAGTTAATCTTCCAGATGAGATAGTGATGGTTCTCCATAGTCACTGCCACCAAGCTATTAGAGCTTCGTGATGAACTATAACATATCAGGGATAGACATGATGATCCTTGAGCAACTCGCGATGTTTGACACCGCGAAAGTAGAAATCAAGAAGGAGCATCAATTGTTGATGGTTAGTAAAACCACTAGTTTCTAGAAGGGCAAGGGCAAGAAGGGATACTTCATGAAACGGCAAATTAGTTGCTGCTCTAGTGAAGAAACCCAAGGTTGAACCCAAACCCGAGACTAAGTGCTTCTGAAATGAGGGGAACGGTCACTGAAGCAGAACTACCCTAGATACTTCGTAGATGAGAAGGCTGGCAAGGTCGACAGAAGTATATTGGATATACATTATATTAATGTGTACTTTACTAGTACTCCTAATAGCACCAGGGTATTAGATACCGGTTCGGTTGCTAAGTGTTAGTAACTCGAAATAAAAGCTGCGGAATAAACGGAGACTAGCTAAAGGTGAGATGACGATATGTGTTGGAAGTGTTTCCAAGGTTGATGTGATCTCGGGCAAGGTAACGAGTAAAGTGACTTGCCGGTAACGAGATTGAACAAGGTATTGGGATACCGACGATCGAGTCTCGGGCAAGTAATGTACCGATTGACAAAGGGAATTGTATACGGGATTGATTGAATCCTCGACATCGTGGTTCATCCGATGAGATCATCGTGGAACATGTGGGAGCCAACATGGGTATCCAGATCCCGCTGTTGGTTATTGACCGGAGAGTCGTCTCGGTCATGTCTACATGTCTCCCGAACCCGTAGGGTCTACACACTTAAGGTTCGATGACGCTAGAGTTGTAGAGATATTAGTATGCGGTTAACCGAAAGTTGTTCGGAGTCCCGGATGAGATCCCGGACGTCACGAGGAGTTCCGGAATGGTCCGGAGGTAAAGATTTATATATGGGAAGTCCTATTTTGGCCACCGGAAAATGTTCGGGATTTTTCGGTATTGTACCGGGAAGGTTCTATAAGGTTCCGAAGTGGGGCCCACCTGCATGGGGGGACCCACATGAACGTGGGTAGTGGGGGCAAGGCCCCACACCCCTGGTCAAGGCGCACCAAGATACCACTCTCCAAAAGGTAATAGATGGTGTGTTGATGATGAACTGCTTGCTCTTATGCTTCAAATGATAGTCTCCCCAACACTCAACTCTCTCTCACAGATTTGGATTTGGTGGAAAGATGATTTGAGTGGAAAGCAACTTGGGGAAGGCTAGAGATCAAGATTCATGTGCTAGGAATGGAATATCTTGGTCTCAACACATGAGTAGGTGGTTCTCTCTCAGAAAAAGTACGCTGGAAGTGTAGGCACGTTCTGATGGCTCTCTCCACGAGTGAAGAGTGGGTGGAGGGGTATATATAGCCTCCACACAAAATCTAACCGTTACACACAATTTACCAAACTCGGTGGGACTGAATCAGAAAACTCTATCATACCAATTTAGTTTAAAATGTGAACGTTAGGCTTTTCGGTGGGACCGACATGTCAACTCGGTGGGACCAATTTCATTAGGGTTAGGGCATAACTTAATCTCGCTGAGACCGATCACATTAACTCGGTGGGACCGATTTCTGTAATTGGCAAACGGAGAGTTGGTCAGGCAAACTCGGTGGGACCAAATCGCTCATTTCGATGAAACCGAGACATTACGAATAGGAAACAGAGAGTTTGCATTGCGAACTCGGTGGGACCGATCGCTCATCTCGGTTGGATCGAAATGTTACGAAGGGAAACAGAGAGTTTGCAATCCCATTTCGGTGAGACCGAGATCCCTATCGGTGAGACCAAAGTGACTAGGGTTTCTGGCAGTGGCTATGTCAAATGAACTCGGTGGCGCCGGATAGATCAAATAGGTAGGGCCGAGTTTGACTTTTGGTTTGAGACATATGTGGATGTGAGAAAGTGGTTGAGGGTTTTGGAGCATATCACTAAGCATTTTGAGCAAGCAAGCCATTAACCAACACCTCATCCCCTTTTAATAGTATTGGCTTGTCACAGCCCTAGAATTTGTGTGTAACTAGTTGCATCAACATCATGCATCTTGTTAAATTCAAGAAATTGGAATTGAGGGAATTTCAAAGCCTCAAAATCAATTAAGGGGAAAAACCCTAAAAATGCATTCAATGCTTCCAAAATAGCCTTAAATAATGTTGGTTATATTTTGGCAAAGGTTTTGAGCCCAACCAAAAATGATGAACATTTTTATGGAATATTTTGGGCACTGAATTTAAATCACTATTGTATTTGAGTTTGAATTTATATTCATATATTTAGAATATAAATTCAAATACTTCTGAAATCAATTATGTGCTTTTAGCAGGGTCCATACCTGTATCATATAATATTTCAGAAACTTTTTGGCATTGTTTGAATTTGTCTGAATTCAAAACAGTGGCAGAAAGAAATAAATAAAAAAGAAAACAAAATAGAGAAATAAAATAGAGCAGAAATTCACCTGACTTACCTGGCCCAGCTCCTCCAGCCGGCCCAGCCCACCTAGCAAGTGCCAGTCGTCCTCAACCTCTGCCATTAGGCCGAGGCGAAGGCGGGCACGGCGCGCGCTGAGGCCGCCACCTCCTGTGTGCCTCGTTGTACTCTTCCCCGAGCCTTCTGATCGAGCCACGGAGACGCCCACGCCCCCTCGATCCTTCCCACCTCTCCGCGCTCACTTTCCCCTCCTCTGCCTCCCTCCCCTGCTCTCCCTCGAACGCACCCAAGAACGCCGGTGATACCCACCGCGACCATAGCCTCCCCCGTGCCTCTCTGACATGACCTCGAGCTCCGTCGTTGACCATACGCCGTCTCCACCGAGCCACGCGACGGGAAGAGCCCCAGAGCGCCGTCCCCGACGTCTTCTTCCTTCTCGGTTCACCGAGATCGCCGTGACCGTGCTTCCGCTTCGACGCATCCCTGAGCCCGATGACCTTCTCCTCCGCCCCCAGTGAGCCCCTGATCGCTTCCCCCTGTTCCCTTCTTCGATAGCGCGCCCTAGCTAGCCCACCATCGAGGTCGAGATCTCCCCGCCGCCGGCCATGTCGCCACCGTGGCTACGGCCGCGCAAGCTCGCGTCCGAGCTCACGGCTGCACTCACCGCACTCCCGCGAGTCGAACACGACCATCCATGGTTCCTTCCGTGCCCCGCATCGCCCAAACCGCTGCTGGCCAAACTCCGGCCGCCGCACTCGTCATCGCCACCGCCGCTCCAGAGCACCTCAGCTTCGGCCACAACCACCGTTGGAAGTGCCTGATGTCTACTACTCAACCTTCTCCTTGTAGACGTTGTTGGGCCTCCAAGTGCAGAGGTTTGCAGGACAGTAGCAAATTTCCCTCAAGTGGATGACCTAAGGTTTATCAATCCGTGGGAGGCGTAGGATGAAGATGGTCTCTCTCAAACAACCCTGCAACCAAATAACAAAGAGTCTCTTGTGTCCCCAACACACCCAATACAATGGTAAATTGTATAGGTGCACTAGTTCGGCGAAGAGGTGGTGATACAAGTGCAATATGAGTGGTAGATATAGGTTTTTGTAATCTGAAAATATAAAAACAGCAAGGTAACAAGTGGTAAAAGTGAGCGTAAACGGTATTGCAATGCTAGGAAACAAGGCCTAGGGTTCATACTTTCACTAGTGCAAGTTCTCTCAACAATAATAACATAATTGGATCATATAACTATCCATCAACATGCAACAAAGAGTCACTCCAAAGTCGCTAATAGCGGATAACAAACGAAGAGATTATGGTAGGGTACGAAACCACCTCAAAGTTATTCTTTCCAATCAATCCGTTGGGCTATTCCTATAAGTGTCACAAACAGCCCTAGAGTTCGTACTAGAATAACACCTTAAGACACAAATCAACCAAAACCCTAATGTCACCTAGATACTCCAATGTCACCTCAAGTATCCGTGGGTATAATTATACGATATGCATCACACAATCTCAGATTCATCTATTCAACCAACACATAGAACCTCAAAGAGTGCCCCAAAGTTTCTATCGGAGAATCAAGACGAAAACGTGTGCCAACACCTATGAATAGGTTCATGGGCGGAACCCGCAAGTTGATCACCAAAACATACATCAAGTGAATCACGTGATATCCCATTGTCACCACAGATACGCACGGCAAGACATACATCAAGTGTTCTCAAATCATTAAAGACTCAATCCGATAAGATTACTTCAAAGGGAAAACTCAATCCATTACAAGAGAGAAGAGGGGGGAGAAGCAACATAAGATCCCACTATAATAGCAAAGCTCGCGATACATCAAGATCGTATCACCTCAAGAACACGAGAGAGAGAGAGATCAAACACATAGCTACCGGTACATACCCTCAGCCCC